>NC_086444.1:1220152967-1220452967 GCF_028390025.1 Pseudophryne corroboree | reverse complement strand
GAGGCGCAGCAGCGGCACAATAGATGCTTAGGATCTACCTACTACTGGAAGCTGCAGATTCCATGCAGACAGCATGGAAGATGGCCCTTCTAGGAGACAGATGCCAGGGGTATTACTAGACCAGAGGTTCTCAAACTCGGTCATCAGGACCCCACACAGTGCATGTTTTGCAGGTAACCCAGCAGGTGCACAGGTGTATTAATTACTCACTGACACATTTTACAAAGTCCACAGGTGGAGCTAATTATTTCACTTGTGATTCTGTGAGGAGACCTGCAAAACATGCACCGTGTGGGGTACTGAGGACTGAGTTTGAGAACCTGTGTACTAGACCATTACCCAGCGCTACCCAGAATGAGCATGTAACCTCCTGGTACTAAGCATGTAACCCCTATGGCAACAAGCATATGTAACCCCTGGCAACGAGCAAGTGACCAGGTCCGACTTCCGGTCAGCAGAATCACAGATGCCGGTGGCTTCTTCTCCCACCTCTAGCCACCAACAGCACCGTGGGCAGCAACATGGACATCTATATGTGCAGGGCAATTTATCCATCAGGCACACGGGAGTATCAGCAGCGGCAGCTAATTGTGAAGTATTAATATATCTCCAATACATGTGGGAGTGCCAGTAGTGTCTTCGGTGCAGAGGTGCAGGTGGTGTAATCAGTGCAGGAGTGCTGGCAGTATCCCCAGCGCAGGGGTGCCAGCAGTGTCAGCAGTCAGGGGTGCCGGCAGTGTGGGAGTACCGGAAGTGTCCTCGGTGCAGAAGTGCTGGCAGTGTCGGCAGTGTAGGAGGTGTCCTCAGTGCAGGAGTGCTGGCAGTATCCCCAGTGCAGTTGTGCCGGCAGTGTCCTCAGTGCAGGAGTGTCGGCAGTGTGGGAGTGCCAGAAGTGTCCTCGGTGCAGGGTTGTCGGCAGTGCCGGCAGTATGCTCAGTGCAGGGGTGCCGGTGACTTACTTACCTGCTGCAATGTTTTCAACCTGTTCGGTCCTAGCTCTGACGTCAAACACTCGCCCTGGACACACTTGCGTTTCTCTCACCATGCCTGCGTTTTTCTTACCACTCCCCGAAAACGGCTGCAAACGGTGAGTTGCCCAGGAACGCCCTCCGCCTGTCAATCTTCGTGCGATTGGTGCTGCGATCGCTTTTTTCGGTCCCAGCGTCATTGCCCGGCGATGGCCATGCGTGCACATAGCAGCCGCCGCACATGCGCAGCACAGACCCGATTGCAGCTGTGCGAACGACGACATGCTGCGATCGAGTCGTAATGACCCCCTAAGTCCAGACCGACTTAGAAACTGCACAACATTTTTTACCATAGCAGGCCTGCACAAGCGATTGCAGCTTTGCTATGGGAAAAAACCAACCCTCATAGGTGGAGATTAGATGATTGCACGGGCTGCAAAAAGCAGCTTCGTGCGATCAACTCGTAATGAGGCCCTTTATTTGGAAATATTTTATCATTGCAAAATCTTATATGTTCTTTTACTCTCTAGCACTAAGGTTTTTCTTAACTTATTATTTAATTTCACTTTAGACTTCATTCACCTCTGTGCTATGAGCAACATATAGTAACATCCCCCAGCCAGGATAAAATCTGTAACCCCCAAGGAGTCTACTTCAAAGGCCTCTCACACTGTGATTTTCACACCTACACAATTAGCAATTACACTCTAAAGCTGGCCATACATCACAACGACCTGATTACAGTGTCTATTTAACAGCAATGTTGGTGGAAAGCTACGTTACGTGATGCACTGGACACCCAGTGGTGAAACTATGAATTGTCATGAATTGTCACAGCACAACATGATGGCCCAACAACAAAAGGAATTCATGTCATGCCAAATTTACTGCCATGGCACTCTTTTCAGAAAGGTAATAGTGGACACATCTGTATGCTACTTGCAGATATATATGCTAGTTAGATAGATTTTAAATAGTATAATTAATTCTAATAAATAAAACTGACCTTCTTTTCCCTAATACAAGTCTCTGTTTCATTATTTATTCATGAGTAGGGTTGTATGGTTTACCTTACACTGTCGGGAGGGAGCATAATCAGGGGATGGGGAGTTTAGAGGATGACAAGGATAAACAGTGATTGACAGGGAGAGTCAGTGTGTGACGGGGAGTTAGTGATGGAGAGGCAGTGGGTAACAGGGGTAGGTTATAGGAGGTGGCAGAGCTTGACAAGGAGAGGGTAACAGAAAGAAGAAGAGGGTGACAGGGAGAGTCAGTGTTTGATGGGGAGTTAGTGATGGAGAGGCAGTGGGTAACAGGTAGGTTATAGGAGGTGGCAGAGCTTGACAAGGAGAGGGTAACAAAAAGAAGAAGAGGGTGACAGGGAGAGTCAGTGTTTGACGGGGAGTTAGTGATGGAGAGGCAGTGGGTAGCAGGGGTAGGTTATAGGAGGTTGCAGAGCTTGACAAGGAGAGGGTAACAGAAAGAAGAAGAGGGTGACAGGGAGAGTCAGTGGGTGATGGAGAGGCAGTGAGTAACAGGGAGTAGGTGACAGGAGGGGGCAGAGCTTGACAAGGAGAGTGTGGTAGGAAGAAGAAGAAGGTGACAGTTCGATGTAGTGGGAGACACATACAGGCAGTGAGTGACAGAGGCAGTGGGTGACAGTGCGAGGCAGGGAAAGGCAGTGAGATAAAGTGACAGGAGTTGGGTAATAAATATATTACAATCTGTTTAACAAAACACAGTACTGCAGGATGTCTTCTCTTAACACAGGGGATTGTCATGAGATTGTGACTTCAGATAACTGGCTTGGCAGCGAGGACTACTTCAAATAGGAAGAGTCAGGCTGGTCATAAGATACAAGGGGATGAGAGGAGAGCAGGGCTTGATTGGGATGGAAAACCTCCTCCTCTGGCAGGACCACAATCATAGCATCCTCAGCAGAAAGCAGCTCATTTTAGGTCACTGGGACCAGGATGGACTGGAATCCCACAGTACTGTGTCAGACAAATATAATGAGTTAGTCTGACTCATTATAATGACTCCAGCAGCGGGCCCTTTTGTGTACAAGGCTGTACAATACATTTCCACTACGAACAATAAATCCAAGGTCCTGGTTAAGTCTATCCAGCTGGTGTGTCTACAACACTACTTTCAACTGGTGTCTACTACTTATTAATTTTGTACATGAGAAAATATGAGTTAGTGTCGGCCTCCTCCTCTCCGTGCCCCTGCTCAGAGAGAGCGGCTGTGATGTGCAGCAGTCATGTCCATGTACCGTGATGATGTCCTCTCCTTAAGCACTATGTTCTGGAGCTTACAGAAAAGGTCTGTGATGTACAATGACTAGCTCATACCTCAAAACTGTCCCACTCTTCTGAGACTGTCCCGCCATCCCACCAGCAGGCCACAGTGTCCCAAGGGGGGGGGGGGGGTGAGGAGAGTTGGGGAGGAACACTTATGCAGACAGAAAGGTGATTGTGTAGATGACATACGTATGCACACAACATCTATTCACAGTACAGGGAGATCCTGGGTTCCACCCAGCATCTTGGAGAGTATTGAGCTTACCCTAGTAGAAATGCAGATGGGGGGTTGTCAGGAGGACGTGCCCTTCCATAGGCTACACCTCCTTTTCAGATGGCCACGTGCCAGGTCCAGATTACATCAACAGTAATGGTGGGAGGTATGGCTAGCACAAGTTTGTAGCACTGACTGAAAACACCACAGGTCCTTTTTGGATCTCTGAATGTCTTGAGAAAGATTTGTGTTCAGCTTTACCACATGTGGGAACAATTACAGTAATTATTCCCAGCATCATGTACAAACTCATGTCATTAAATTCTCTGCTGCTTTGGGCATATGTGACAGTATGATTAGCTGTAAACTGTTCTATATCCAACACTACAAAACTGTATTCTCTACTTATCTATTAAGCAGAAGATCATTATAAGCAAGAAGTGCTCTGATCCTCCTCTAATGTGTGATTAAAGAAATTAGAAAATCTTACGTGGAGATCTCATGATGTTTCTGTTGCTCATATTGCCATGTAGTGGATCAACTTTGAAATCCAGGTAATAATCATCATCAGCATTCACATCTGGTACATACACAGAAAAGAACATATATAAGTGCCCACCAAGCAATTCTCTCACTTCCAAAAAATATAAGAACATGGGGTGTGTACATAAAACAATAACAATATAGTCATGAAGACATGTTAAAGGCATCACCCCATCGGGGGTAGCTCACTGGTTCTGTGGTATTGGCCTGCTGGATCAGGGTAGCTGAGACCCAGAGCCCCACCACGCCGGTGCAGAGCCTGACCAAGTGACTGGGGCCTAGGCCCTCATTCTGAGTTGTTCGCTCGCAAGCTGCTTTTAGCAGCTTTGCACACGCTAAGCCGCCGCCTACTGGGAGTGAATCTTAGCTTCTCAAAAAAATGACGGATTCGCAATATTGCGATTAGACCTCTCTTAGTAGTTTCTGAGTAGCTCGAGACTTACTCTGCCATTGCGATCAGTTCAGTCAGTTTGGTTCCTGTTTGACGTCACAAACACACCCAGCGTTTGCCCAGACACTCCCCCGTTTCTCCAGCCACTCCCACGTTTTTCACAGAAACTGTAGCTTTTTTTCACACACACCCATAAAACGGCCAGTTTCCGCCCAGAAACACCCACTTCCTGTCAATCACATTACGATCACCAGAACGAAGAAAAACCCTCATAATGCCGTGAGTAAAATACCTAACTTCATAGCAAATTTACTTGGCGCAGTCGCACTGCGGACATTGCGCATGCGCGTTAGCGACTAATCGCTCCGTTGCGATAAAAAAATAACGGGCGAACAACTCGGAATGACCACCCTAATTCAGATCTCATCACAGCAGCAAATTTGTTAGCGAATGAGCAAAACCATGTGCATTGCAGCGGGTGGGGCAGATGTAACATGTGCAGAGAGAGTTAGATTTGGGTGGGGTGTGTTCAAACTTATATCTAAATTGCATTGTAAACATAAAGTGGCCAGTATTTACCCTGCACAGAAACAATATACATGTACAGTACACTAAGCACAGGAGATGTACAAAAACAATCAGGCCCATTGGTCGTTATGGCAGTTACAGGCATTGGTCGAAGCTTAAAAATAAATTCAGTTATAAGAATAACATGACTTCTATTTATAGAGAACAGAAAGAGGATGACAGAAAGGAAATAAAGACACACTATCATTGTAAGATAACTGGGTATCAGCTCTTTATATCTGTCAGATTATCTCTGTCGCTGGGTGATGTAGTGCCAGCATACAGCTCCCGCTATTACTACACAAATGTGTATGATACAAATTAATTGACACAATAGAAACTATATTATCTCCAGAGATACTTAGACATATTATAAAGTGTATAAAACATGTAACGCTTCTCTTGTAGCCGTTTAAATGTCACTTAGTCCACACAATGATGGTATTATACTGGCATAGTAATAGTCCCAAAGGATAAGTACACATGTGGGGGTTTAGTGAAGAGACCGGGTAAGCTGCAAGGCATTGTTGGATCCCCCGGCTTTCTCAGTGCCACAGGTCCCTTTACTCACAGTTTATAATGGAGACAGCGACTAATAAGTAAGGGAGAGATCGGGCCCGGCAGTGTAGATGTGTGGGGGCCCGGCAGTGTAGATGTGTGGGGGCCCGGCAGTGTAGATGTGTGGGGGCCCGGCAGTGAAGATGTGTGGGGGCCCGGCAGTGTAGATGTGTGGGGGCCCGGCAGTGTAGATGTGTGGGGGCCCGGCAGTGTAGATGTGTGGGGGCCCGGCTGAGTCAGAATCTCCTCACTGACAGCAGGATGGTAAATGCTGATACTTAGATCTGCTCACAGCCACTGATACTCTCCTTGTGGTTCTCCACCTCAGATGCTAGTGAGTGTGGACAATATGTGATCCCGGACTTGGCGCTGGTTATAAATAGCAAGAAGTAATACACAGCTGCACAGTGCGTGTGGCAAAATGATGGTAACAAATGGTGGCAAACAAACAAGTAATCCGGTCTCTTCACCCGGTTTCTCCACACTGACGGGCGGCTTTCTCAAGAAGCACGGATCCCTGTCAGCCCCTGTGAGCTGATTTATTACCTGTCTCTCAGGTGTTAGTTCTTAGTGCAATTTGGGTTGTGATTAACATGCACAAAGCATTACAATTGTTTTACACATACAGGTAGTTAATGTATTTGCACATAAATATAAATAGATACACAAAACAAAATAATAAAAATAAACATAAGGATAAAGACAATTAAAATATATAAAATACTTTTTACATTCGTGTCTATCAATCACTTGTTCTAATACAATATCCTTTTAAGAATGTGACTTTCCATGGATAATCTGTACTGACTAAACTTCTATTAATATTTAGCAGTTCATATACAAGCATATACACATATACACATGCACACATGCACATATACATATACATACAAATGTGTCTATGCAACTTACTGAGGAGGCAAAGAGAACTTGTAGCAGATCTAATTTGAATTTTTTTATATTATTATTATTATTATTATTATTATTATTATTATTATTATAAGCATGCATCAAATGTAATATTTAAAGGGAGAGGGAAAAGGAAGGGACGGAACAGGGAAACTTGTTGGATATGAAAGAGGAATAAAAGGAGAAAGGAAGAACAGAAGCAAGAAGCACTAACACAGAGATATCTATCTATCTATCTATCTATCTATCTATCTAAATTCCAGATCCGTATTCTCATTCAAGCCCAATGGATATAGTGTCTATATTGTTAAGATCCACTTGCTGTAGTTTCACATCTGTAAAGTGCCTTAAAGCGGTCACTTCCTCTGCTGGTAATAGATATTTGTTCCAAATCTGTTAACACTAAACTAGTCGGGTGTCCCGCATGACACTCTACAAAGTGTCTAAAAATGCTATGTTTCATAAATCTATGCAGAATATTACATCTATGTTTCAGAAAACTTGCTTTCAGGGGATGAATGGTGCATCCCACATATTTCATGGAGCAAGCATATTGCAGTAAATATACCACATAACGTGAATTGCTGTGTATGAAAGTAATTATATGGTGTGTCTTGTCACCTGGCAATTGAATAGTATTAACTTTTTTCACCACAAATTAACATGTAATACATCTATTTTTATTACATCTGAAGATACCCTTTATTGCCTATTAAAGTTTGTTGTAGCCTGTTATTTATAGAACCAGAATTCCCTTTAAAGGAACTTGGAGCTACAATATTTCTAATATTACGGCCTTTCTAAAGATAATACAAGGTTTTTATCATTACCACTGAAAAGGGGAGGTGTGATAATAATGAAATTACTGTTTTGGATTAGTCTGGTTTGGATATATTGATGATTTATTATTGGAAAACACTAGGGGAGAAATACCAGAGAGCACCAATTTGATATTAATGACACTATGGATCTCAGATTTAAGAACAAATCCCAGTTTTATCCCAATAACCATAAGACTAGTGCTATTGAGACCTTTTATAAAAGTACACAAGAAGAATTCAGGACCTTATGTGAGCATAAGATTCCCCCTGCTTGTTTAACTTAAATCCAGAAGAGATAAAAGCATTGAAAGTATTATCTGCAGATACAACTTTTATCATTAAGCCTGCGGACAAGGGGGTGGCGTGGTGGTCCAGGACACTGTGGAACATGTCTTGGAGGGTACACGCCAGCTGTATGATGGCAATTTCTACTTGGTCCTTGACCATGACCCCACTCCCAAATATCAGAAATCGTTAAAATCATTATTACAGAAAGCTGTAATTGAGGATTTGTTGACCCAAGTGGAATTTTATTTTATTTAAATTTACACCCAGCCACTCCCATTTATTATCACCTCCTGAAAATACATAAATCGCTGCACAATCCACCAGGGCGCCCTATAATTTTGGGTATAGATGGTCTCACTTCTAATGCTCCTGGGGAAGCTCCTAGGGTAGCTGGATCTAATATAGCAGCGAAACGTGTTGAGTCTAGTTCTTTACTGTGCCTGCCGCTTGGAACCTTGCACTATTGCTGGCGTCCATTGGTCACTCTCCTGCAACTCTGGGATATCCACACTACATCACCTTCTTTGTTTTGTTCTACTTCAGTCCTGATAAAGGACAATTTCCTCCAGGTGACAATAAGGTGGACAACATCTGTATCCGGACCTCTGGTAATAGCTTCATGATTGCAAAACTATCAGATCAATGCTAATACAGCCGATTATTGATGCTTGTTCCAGTGACATTATTCCCATGTGGGTGATTCCTATCCAGCATTGTGGAACGTTACTAATTGTGGCACTACTGACCAGCACAGGTTGATATGTGGCATTTTTATCTCATTTTCTTAATATGAGTTTTATTGTGTTCATGTAATAAATGTGTTATTTTTAACAAGCCATTAATATATCCAATTTATTTAATTTACTTCATAAGCAGCCATCACTGGTAATTTTTCTTGTATCGTATCCACTACTTTAGGGGTACTTACCACCCCCTTACCAGCTGCTATTGATAGCGCACCCTAATACTTTGTTTGTAGTACTTGTGGCCCAGATAAGTGGTCAGATGAAACTAAAGAAACAAAATTGGCCTCAACACAGCCTGTTTCCATCTTATAGAAAGTTTAAGTTTGGGAACAAGACCACCTTTCAGAAGGGCAATGATCCCCAACAAAAGACAAAAGCAACACTGGCATGACTGTACAACAGAAAGGTGAATGATCTACAATGACCAGGTCTCAGATGAACTGAGAATATAAAAATACATCTAACATGCGTCATACAACCAATCTGATCAACCAGGAGAAAATCTGCAATTAAGATTTAGCAAAAACCATTCCCAACCAGTGTGCAAGCGTGGGAGATACTTACCCCAAAGGACATACAGCTATTATTACAGCAAGAGGTTGTTCTACAAAGTACAAACCTGTAGTATGTGAATACATTCCAGCTATAAAAATGCTCTACATCATTATTTATGAAATTACATTTATTTTTTCATTGTGATTTGTTATTATTCCTGGCTTGATGCACAAACTTCCGACATACAGTATTTGCCTACTAACCCGTAACTTGTAGGAATATAGATGAAGCCATGCTAATCGTGGCTCCATCTGTGCTGAGGCATGCCTGCCTAGGCGCACCTATAGCAGCATCTGGGCCGCACGCGCGTCCGTGATGCGCACATGCCCCATTCACAGTAAAAGGAGTGTCTTCATTCCCATAGCGCGGCTAGGCACCGGATGACCTAGTCGTGGCCGGAGTGCACATTTGCGATGGATCTGCTACAGATGAGCGTGGCTCAATATGTATTTCGACACACCCATGTAAGAGTGGTCATATCATGTAAGAGTGGCCACATTATGTTTGCTTCCTAGCAGTGGGCAGGATGAGGAGATTATATAGGGATTTGCAGCACCGTTGGAAGATGGTGGGCTAAATTAAGCAAATTATCATCATTTAGCCCCCCTCCCAGTGAACCCATGATATATGGCATTTTGGGAGTGAGTGGCATGTTGCAAGCAGAATCCCCTCTCTGGGCTTCTCTAGGAGTGGAAACTTTAAAGGTAAGAAACAATGTCTTCTGATCACTGTGACATATATGCCATTACTTCAGGGGTACTGCAGGCGTCATAGGAGATCAGATGAAAAGTTGTGTTACCCTTTAAAGTATACATGCGGCACATATCATAGTGTTTCCCCTTGCTGTACACGTGTGACACATATCATAGTGTTTCCTCTTGCTGTACATGTGTGACACATATCATAGTGTTTTCCCTTACTGTACACGTGTGACGCATATCATAGTGTTTCCCCTTACTGTACATGTGTGACACGTATCATAGTGTCTCCCCTTACTGTACACGTGTGACACATATCATAGTGTTTCCCCTTGCTGTACACGTGTGACACATATCATAGTGTTTCCCCTTGCTGTACATGTGTGACACATATCATAGTGTTTCCCCTTGCTGTACACGTGTGACACATATCATAGTGTTTTCCCTTGCTGTACATGTGTGACACATATCATAGTGTTTCCCCTTGCTGTACACGTGTGACACATATCATAGTGTTTTCCCTTACTGTACACGTGTGACACATATCATAGTGTTTCCCCTTGCTGTACATGTGTGACATATATCATAGTGTTTCCCCTTGCTGTACATGTGTGACACATATCATAATGTTTCCCCTTGCTGTACACGTGTGACACATATCATAGTGTTTCCCCTTACTGTACACATGTGACATGTTTCATAGTGTTTCCTCTTGCTGTACGTGTGACATATATCATAGTGTTTCCCCTTGCTGTACATGTGTGACACATATCATAGTGTTTCCCCTTGCTGTACACGTGTGACACATATCATAGTGTTTCCCCTTGCTGTACATGTGTGACACATATCATAGTGTTTCCCCTTGCTGTACATGTGTGACACATATCATAGTGTTTTCCCTTACTGTACACGTGTGATGCATATCATAGTGTTTCCCCTTAATGTACATGTGTGACATATATCATAGTGTTTTCCCTTACTGTACACGTGTGACACATATCATAGTGTTTCCCCTTACTGTACACGTGTGACACATATCATAGTGTTTCCCCTTGCTGTACATGTGTGACATATATCATAGTGTTTCCCCTTACTGTACATGTGTGACACATATCATAGTGTTTCCCCTTGCTGTACATGTGTGACACATATCATAGTGTTTCCCCTTGCTGTACATGTGTGACACATATCATAGTATTTCCCCTTGCTGTACACGTGTGACACGTATCATAGTGTTTTCCCTTACTGTACACATGTGACATGTTTCATAGTGTTTTCCCTTGCTGTACATATGTGACACATATCATAGCGTTTTCCCTTGCTGTACATGTGTGACATATATCATAGCATTTCCCCTTGCTGTACATGTGTGACACATATCATAGTGTTTCCCCTTGCTGTACACATGTGACACGTATCATAGTGTTTCCCCTTGCTGTACACGTGTGACACATATCATAGTGTTTCCCCTTACTGTACATGTGTGACACATATCATAGCGTTTCCCCTTGCTGTACACGTGTGACATATATCATAGCATTTCCCCTTGCTGTACATGTGTGACACATATCATAGTGTTTCCCCTTACTGTACACGTGTGACACTTATCATAGTGTTTCCCCTTGCTGTACACGTGTGACACGTATCATAGTGTTTCCCCTTACTGTACATGTGTGACACATATCATAGCGTTTCCCCTTGCTGTACACGTGTGACATATATCATAGCATTTCCCCTTGCTGTACATGTGTGACATATATCACAGTATTTCCCCAGCTGTACCTGTGTAACACATTTCATACTGTTTCCCCTTGCTGTATGAGTGTGACGTGTTTCACAGTATTACGCCAGCTGTACCTGTGTAACACATTTTATACTGTTTCCCCTTGCTGTATAAGTGTGACACATTTCACAGTATTTCCCCAGCTGTACCTGTGTAACACATTTTATACTGTTTCCCCTTGCTGTATAAGTGTGACGTGTTTCACAGTATTTCCCCAGCTGTACCTGTGTAACACATTTTATACTGTTTCCCCTTGCTGTATAAGTGTGACACATTTCACAGTATTTCCCCAGCTGTACCTGTGTAACACATTTTATACTGTTTCCCCTTGCTGTATGAGTGTGACGTGTTTCACAGTATTACGCCAGCTGTACCTGTGTAACACATTTTATACTGTTTCCCCTTGCTGTATGAGTGTGACGTGTTTCACAGTATTACGCCAGCTGTACCTGTGTAACACATTTTATACTGTTTCCCCTTGCTGTATGAGTGTGACGTGTTTCACAGTATTTCCCCAGCTGTACCTGTGTAACACATTTTATACTGTTTCCCCTTGCTGTATGAGTGTGACGTGTTTCACAGTATTACTCCAGCTGTACCTGTGTAACACATTTTATACTGTTTCCCCTTGCTGTATAAGTGTGACGTGTTTCACAGTATTACGCCAGCTGTACCTGTGTAACACATTTTATACTGTTTCCCCTTGCTGTATGAGTGTGACGTGTTTCACAGTATTACGCCAGCTGTACCTGTGTAACACATTTTATACTGTTTCCCCATGCTGTATAAGTGTGACGTGTTTCACAGTATTTCCCCAGCTGTACCTGTGTAACACATTTTATACTGTTTCCCCTTGCTGTATGAGTGTGACGTGTTTCACAGTATTTCCCCAGCTGTACCTGTGTAACACATTTTATACTGTTTCCCCTTGCTGTATAAGTGTGACGTGTTTCACAGTATTTCCCCAGCTGTACTTGTGTAACACATTTTATACTGTTTCCCCTTGCTGTATGAGTGTGACGTGTTTCACAGTATTACGCCAGCTGTACCTGGGTAACACATTTTATACTGTTTCCCCATGCTGTATGAGTGTGACGTGTTTCACAGTATTTCCCCAGCTGTACCTGTGTAACACATTTCATACTGTTTCCCCTTGCTGTATAAGTGTGACGTGTTTCACAGTATTTCCCCAGCTGTACCTGTGTAACACATTTTATACTGTTTCCCCTTGCTGTATGAGTGTGACGTGTTTCACAGTATTTCCCCTGCTGTACCTGTGTAACACATTTTATACTGTTTCCCCTTGCTGTATGAGTGTGACGTGTTTCACAGTATTACGCCAGCTGTACCTGTGTAACACATTGTATACTGTTTCCCCTTGCTGTATGAGTGTGACGTGTTTCACAGTATTTCCCCAGCTGTACCTGTGTAACACATTTTATACTGTTTCCCCTTGCTGTATAAGTGTGACGTGTTTCACAGTATTACGCCAGCTGTACCTGTGTAACACATTTTATACTGTTTCCCCTTGCTGTATAAGTGTGACGTGTTTCACAGCATTTCCCATTACTGTACATGTATGTTTAGTACAGTGTTACAGCACAGGAAGACTCCTCCCTGTCACAATGCAGTTATATCACCAGGAGTAACTCAGGAAATGTCAGTAAAGCACATTGCTGCACACTACAGGCACATAAGTACATGCTGCATGTCGCAGTGATGCTATGGACCATCAGAAGCTCTCCCCATGTTAGTACATAGGGCAGGAATAAGCCGGGTGTGGGAGAACCTACTTACATATCATATACACCATGTCACTAACCTGCTGCCATGTTATCACAGCCTCCCCTCCAGAGCAGGTCAGTGGCCCCAAGTAGGGAGAGTAGTAACAGATTCCACATTGTTCCTCCTGAGCGGCTGAATCTCTGTACTCAGTCCTGATATAACTAATGCCGGATCATCAGATGCTGTGTCACAGGGCGGTGTTATCCTGCATCTGAGCTGTTACAGATGAAGGCTGTAGATAATCTTACACAGATACTATAGCTAGCAAGTGACATATCTGGTGACCAATGTTTATAACGGAGCTGAGAAATGTGTATAATTGGTAATAAAGTCTGAATCTTCATAACTGTCCTTTCTAATTTGCAGCTGGTTTACACAAGAACATAGGAACGTTCTATACAAAACTAGTTCTCAGGGACAGATGATTACTTTGGGGATCATCCATTAGATCACATCTGAGAGCAAAGACACATTTTGCTTATTACAAGAAATGCGCAGTGTCTAGATGGCTGCTACAGGTTAGGGACTGACACCCGGTGGAACACCGAACACGCCAGAAATCCAGTGACAAAAATGCTACCAAATAAGAATGTGCTATATGAATATCTGATAATAAATATATGTAACAGGAATGGGAATATGTAATGATGAAGACATGCACAGTATCAATGAGCAGAGGCAAGGTGGTAACTGTACATACTGTAGGGGGATCACTTACATGCACAGTATTAATGAGCAGAGGAAAGGTGGTAACTGTACATACTGTAGGGGGATTACTTACATGCACAGTATTAATGAGCAGAGGAAAGGTGGTAACTGTACATACTGTAGGGGGATCACTTACATGCACAGTATTAATGAGCAGAGGAATGGTGGTAACTGGACATACTGTAGGGGGATCATTTACATGCACAGTATTAATGAGCAGAGGAAAGGTGGTAACTGTACAAACTGTAGGGGGATCACTTACATGCACAGTATTAATGAGCAGAGGAAAGGTGGTAACTGTACATACTGTAGGGCAGTGATTTTCAACCTTTTTTTACTCGTGGCACACCGAAAAATATTTTTAAATTGCCAAGGCACACCATCAGTTCCCCACAGAAAAAAACAAAAAACACACATTGGCCGTCACAGTAAAAAAAATTCCACACATACATTGGCCTACACAGAAAAAACAATCACATTGCTCACAACATAAATCATGTTGCTCCCCACATGAATTATTCACATTGTTCCCCCCATAAATCCATAAATCCTTATTCTCCCCACATAAATCCTATTGTTCCCCACAGGAGAAATAAAATAACAAATATTATCCCCTACCGGTCAGCTGTCCTCCTACCTGTCCCTCAGTGGAGGGGGTTGTTCATAGTGGATTGCTGCGAATACTGAGCAGCGGGCGGTGGGGCAGGTGTTGATGTGGGTTGGCAAGGAAAGCCGTGTATACATGCGGGAATTGCAAGATGTGTATGCAGGCAGGTGGGCTGGCTTGGTGGTGAGACACGGCAGCCGTGACCTATGATATCACACCGCTGTATCTTCAAGGCATAGGTCACGCCCAGAGCACGACTGATCCTCTAAGAAGAGCCCGGGCCAACAGTTCACTCTGAAGGTGCAGGAAGCTGCTCTGGCTCCGCGGCACACCTTGCAACTGGTCGCGGCACACTAATGTGCCACGGCACACTGGTTGAAAAAGCCTGCTGTAGGGGGATCACTTACATGCACAGTATTAATGAGCAGAGGAAAGGTGGTAACTGTACATACTGTAGGGGGATCACTTACATGCACAGTATTACTGAGCAGAGGGAATATGGTAACTGTACATACTGTAGGGGGATCACTTACATGCACAGTATTACTGAGCAGAGGAAAGGTGGTAACTGTACATACTGTAGGTGGATCTCTTACATGCACAGTATTAATGAGCAGAGGAAAGGTGGTAACTGTACATACTGTAGGGGGATCACTTACATGCACAGTATTACTGAGCAGAGGGAATATGGTAACTGGACATACTGTAGGGGGATCACTTACATGCACAGTATTAATAAGTAGAGGAAAGGTGGTAACTGTACATACTGTAGGGGGATCACTTACATGCACAGTTTTACTGAGTAGAGGAAAGGTGGTAACTGTACATACTGTAGGGGGATCACTTACATGCACAGTATTAATGAGCAGAGGAAAGATGGTAACTGTACATACTGTAGGGGGATCACTTACATGCACAGTATTACTGAGCAGAGGGAATATGGTAACTGGACATACTGTAGGGGGATCACTTACATGCACAGTATTAATAAGTAGAGGAAAGGTGGTAACTGTACATACTGTAGGGGGATCACTTACATGCACAATATTAATAAGTAGAGGAAAGGTGGTAACTGTACATACTGTAGGGGGATCACTTACATGCACAGTATTACTGAGCAGAGGAAAGGTGGTAACTGTACATACTATAGGGGGATCACTTACATGCACAGTATTAATGAGCAGAGGAAAGGTGGTAACTGTACATACTGTAGGGGGATCACTTACATGCACAGTATTAATGAGCAGAGGAAAGGTGGTAACTGTACATACTGTAGGGGGATCACTTACATGCACAGTATTAATAAGTAGAGGAAAGGTGGTAACTGTACATACTATAGGGGGAGCACTTACAAGCATTGTGTAAGCACCATCATGTACCCACTCAGGGTGAGAAACACATCTACAGTACTCCCAGAGGGTTGCCAGGGGAGACAGCACACACCCCAGTTTCATCCTGTTGCAGCTGCCCCGCTCAGTCTGAAACCAATACCATGATGCTAGCACAGTGGCCAAGAGATGGGCAGATTACTATAATCACAGGTCTAGAAATAAGGTTATGGGCCTAATTCAGGATGGATCAAAGTGTGCGATCCAACTGGAATTTTTGAGAAAAAGATGCGGGCGCATGTGCAGCTCCCGTCATGCGAATGTGCCCGCACATTCTGCGGGGGGTGTAGAAATTGCTATCGCCTCTGCCAGTCAATCGACACAGGCGGTCGTGGAGTGGGGGAGTGGGCAACGCTCCATTTCCAGGGAGGAGATAGAGCATTGCGGGGGCGGTGAGGCGCGAACAGGGGATGGAGGCAGCCGAACGGGGGCATGTCGGGGGCATGATCACGGCGGGTGTGTGACATCACACGCAGCCGACACGATCAGAAAGCAGGCGGCGGGTCTCCAGCGGGTGCTGCGCCGGCAGGAGGCTTCCTTAGTTTAGACCACATCGCAATTGCTGCTTGTTCAATGGGGAAGGCTCCGGTCAGCATGCTGGGTGGTCTTGACCAGCGATAGGCGGCCCCCAGCATGTGATCCAAAGGATAGAAAATTCTGCTGATTAGCTATCCTTACTGAATTAGGCCCTGAGTCTTAGATAGAATGTGTTGTATTATATAGTTATGAAGTTGTGTTATTAATGATTGGATACTATTATTGCAACACGGATAGAAAGTTATTCTGTCTGATTTGCTGAGATGCTGGTGGTCAGAATCCCGACCGCCGGCTGGTATCCCCCTCGGGTGGTGGTCCACACCACCACCTGAGGAGGAATATAACCCTGTGGTGATCGAAGGTTACCACCAGACCTGAGGCATGCCGAGCGCAGCGAGCCTGCGAGGAGACATGATGCGCTCGCCTCCGTTATCCCATCTTTCGGGATCCCAGCGTCAGTCTCCTTACCGCCACTATCCAGACTGCCAAGATATAATACTGATCCCCAATTAGCTATATATTAATGTATAAGCAAGCAAAGCTGAGATCCCATGCCTTTAGGGTCTCACAACGGGTGCCGTGGTACATCTGCAGGGGTGCCACGCTTTGGTGGTCTTGGAACAAATCAAATTATCTTTGGACAATGTGATAGGCAAATCAGTTCTGATGGCTACAAATCAGAGAATGTGTGGACAAACATTAGCACAACCCTGTCACCGCCACATAACTGACCCTAGCACTGGCATAATTATAATGGGTGCACCCATATTCTGAATACTTACCCCTCCGGAGTCCCACGCCAATGTCACCAGCACTGATAAAGCACAGAGAAATGGCGCCATTTTCCCGGAGATTTGCGCATACGCAGTAGAGCTCTCAGCCCTGCCGGTAGAGAGGAGGGAGCCTGAATGGAGGAGGCTGCACACAGGCCTCCTCCTCTCTTAAAGCGCCCCTGGACCCCAGGTAATATAAGAACTTTTTTTTTCCGCTGAATTTCTCTTGAAGTAACTGTTAGCCTAGAGGTGTCATAAAAATAATGCAGACTTTCTAGGGCACCGTGATTCAGGAAAGTTTGTGAACCACTGCTAAAGGGAACATTGGAGACACAATATTTTAGGAGCATGACTGTACAATATGTGTCAGGTTCTGCAAGGATGGACAGTAGAAATGAATCCGGGGGCTATCGCTGTATGGAATCAGTGTGTAAGGCTTCTACTGTATGTTGCTTCTTATATTCCAGTTTTGAATTAATTGACTTATATAATGTGACCCAGTTGTTGGCTGCAGCCTTCGACTCATTGTCACTTCCAAAATGTTTTTGTGACAATTATACTAACACTTATTTGTGTGTATATATATATATATATATATATATATATTTATATTCAAACACACACACAGTGTAAGATCAAATAATACATGTAACTGCATACATTCACACAGACATGCACTAATCTGTTGGCTGATCCATTTCTGCTGAACTTGGGGGGTAACTCAGATCTGATCGCTGCTCTGCATTTTCGCACAGCGGGCAATCAGGTCCAAACTGTGTGTGAATATGAACCGCAATGCGCAGGTGCGTCAGACAGCTACAACGGGCATTACTGGCCAGCGGTGGGTTTGTGCGAAGGATCAATTTGCACGGGCATTCGAAAGGTGATTGACAGGAAGAGGTCATTTGTGGGTGGCAACTGACCATTTACAGGGAGTGTCCAGAATGAGGGTTTGTTTGGTACCACACTGGACTTTATAATTTATTCAAGGGGCTTGGTTCTATGTAGCCCTAAAGATACCAACAATATATTATGTAGGAGATCGCTGGAATGGGTATAAATTTTATCTTAGGTTGGTGGTGCTCCCAGAGTCAGTAGTGTATACTAGTATAGACGGAGCGGGAAAGAAAGACTCTGTGTTGGGGCATGCCTGAAATATCAGAAATTATTAAAATCTAACTTTTAATTATGTACAGTATAAAAGAATTGGTACACAGAAAAACACAAAACATATATAGAAAAAATATATATATAGCACCTCCACATCCAATTATGTGAAATGTTGGTTATGAAACAGATAATTATTCACAAACTTCAAATAATCAAGGTGTATTAATTTGGATATACTGTACCTGAGGTGAAAATATTTAAAACTGGAATCTTAATAGATATACAGAAAAATGAAAACATAAGCACAGATAGGATAGTAATAATTACAATATTGTCCAATATGGGGTGCCTTCTGTTTCAAGGGTCTGGTAAAGGTCAAATTACTGTGTAATTAACAAAAAATAAAAAAATATAGATTGGATGATAGAGTGGTGGTAAGGGTCAAAGGTTTCTCCAACACTTTTGCTGTTTGTATCAAATAGGGAGTTATACTTACTACACCTGATATTCCCTAGTGGTCTCCCATCTAGCTACTGATCAGGCTTATCACTGTTTAGCTTCCAAGAACAGACGAGAACGGGTGTGACCAGCGAAATACAGTATGGCAGTAATTCATCCAAATAGAACAAATGAGAGAGTGTGGTTGATGACGTATACCCAGAAACAGACTACTACTGCTGTCCAGTAAGTTTGCACAGGTTCTTTGTTACTTTGGCATTGCAGAGAATGATTTACTGGCAACTGGATGAGAGAGTACTGAAATCAGATTGATATATAAATAGGGTAGGGGGCTCCACCTTCTGCTGTCCACTGTCATATAACAGATTATAGCGGGCAGTGGATGAGAGAGGTGGTCTGCCTAGACCTATTGAGATGAAAAGATGAAAAATCCTAACGTTGTAAGATGCAGCATATAATTCCTGATTCCTAAGTGGAACAGGTAGTTATCATTGATATTAGATGCATGTAAAGACATACATAAAAGACAGGCAGTGTTCCTCACAAATATGTCAAATGATATATTGCTGAAGTATATTCTGAGCAATACATTCAGTACTGGATAAGTGAGTCACAGAGCATACTTTTACCAGGAATAGTAAACAGAGAGAGTGACAGTCTCTGTCTCAAGGAAATTGTAACCATGTGGTCTTATTCCAAGTAATATCTCATCTGCAAAGAAGATAAATCATTAGAGAGCCCAAATGGGCATATACAATACTAGGAGATGAATGTGTGTGGGCTGAACTGTGCACAGTTCAGACCCACTGTCCACAAACGCCCGTTTCACCAGAGGACAGCTTGTTCACTGTGTTTGGACATTTAGAAAGGCTGCTGTATTTAAGGTTAGTGACGGAGGGGCATGTTTACATAGTGCTGAATGCCCTTGGTTCCGGAATCACGTCTGACCGGATACCGCGTTATCTACGTCACTTCTGGTTCCGGTGCACGTGTGATGCCGATCGCGTCATTGCTCTAGGTCAGGCATGTCCAAACTGCGGCCCTCCATCTGTTGTGAAACTACATATCCCAGCATGCCCTGACACCATTTTGCAGTCAGAGAATGCTAAAGCTGTGTCAGGGCATGCTGGGATGTGTAGTTTCTCAACAGCTGGAGTGCCGCAGTTTGGACATGCCTGCTCTAGGTGTATAGGCTTGTTGCTAAGCGGTAGCATGGTTGAATAGAATCACATGTTGTAAGATGGTTGATCAGTAACCAGATGTATCAATCCCAATATGTGGGCTAAGGGGGAATGTTTACTACTCTTAGTTCCGGAATTACGCCAAATCGGATGCCGTGTCATCCGCATCACTTCCAGTTATGGGTTGTAATGTGATGCTGATCACGTCACTGCACTTTGTGTGTTTACTTATTGCTAGGCAGCCGCAGCGTTTAATGATGATGCCTAGTAGCTAATCGACCTGAGTAAGTCATTCTGAATAAGTGATCTCAGTGGAGGGGTGTTATATGCCCAATATATCCTATGGGTAAAAATGTGTGAAGATATAGTTAAAAAACAGAGGTTCACACCGTCATACTGTGACATTAAGGACACTTAAGAACGCCTGTTTCAAGGGACCGTAATGACAAGTCCACGTTTATAATCCTGAAGGAGTAATACCAAAAGGAGAAGTTTATTCCCCTGAGTTTAGTAGATGGAAGGTGCAGGCCTAAATGCGGGTACAGTGTAAATATTTATCTACCATATACAGTATAGTAAGATTTACCATGTATAGTAAGATTTACCATGTATAGTAAAATATTTGTTAATATGTGCAGTAGTAATGTGACTGGATCTGTTATTCCTGTCACAAGGGACCATAGTGACAGGTCCACATATATATTCCTAAACAGGGAATCCCAGAGCGAAAAGTCTGTACTGATAGTATATAAATAATATGTACTGTAATGATATGAATACTGATTGTATATATATATATATATAAATGACAGATGGTCATTCTGTGCGTCAGCCATATACATTAGCCGCACATATACACACCAGGAAGAGCCCCTTATACATTTTGTGCCAGGTAAAGCCCCTTATACACATTATACCACGTAGAGCTCCTTTTATACACAGTACACCAGGTAGAGCCCTTTTATACACATTATGCCAGGTATAGCCTCTTACACTAATTGTGCCAGACAGAGCCTTACACACATTGCACCAGACACAGCCCCGTACACACGTTATGCCAGACAGAGCCACTTACACATGTTGCGCCAAGGTAGAGCCTCTCATACACTTTATGTCAGAAAGCCTCTTATACAAATTGTGCAAGGTAAAGCCTCTTATACACATTGCGCCATGGTAGAGCCTCTTATACACATTGCGCCATGGTAGAGCCTCTTATACACATTGCTTCAGGTAGCCCCTTAAACACAATGTGCCAGGTAGAACCCCATTTACACATTGCACCAGGTAGAGCCCCTTATACACATTACACCAGGTATCCCCTTATACACATTTTACCAGAAGGCCCCTTATACACATTGTGCCAGGTAGCCCCTTATACACATTGTGCCAGGTAGAGCACCTTATACAAATTGTGTCAGGTAGAGCCCCTTATACAAATGTGTCAGAGCCCCTAATACACATTGCACCAGGTAGAGCCTCTTATACACATTGGGCCAGGTAGAGACCCTCATACACATGGTACCAGGGAGTCCCTTATATACATTCCCTGGAAGCCCCTTATACACATTTCCAAGGTAGGTCCTTATACACATTGCACCAGGTAGCACCTTATACACATTGTGCCAGGTAGCACCTTATACACATTATGCCAGGTACCCCTCTATAGAGAGAGAAAGATAGTGCATGTGTGTGTGTGAGTGAGTTAGTGAGTGTGTGTAAGTGTGTATGTGTCCCTGAAACTCACCACCATCTGATGCTGGCTACTGTCCAGTAGGTCCCTGGCTCCATGGGATGAGGTGAGTAGCGGGGTAGGCGTGAGGTTGCTGGCAGTGGGAGGCACCTGGGGGTGTTGGCCAGCATGGTGTGGGTTTCAGTCAGCTGGAGGTGGCCAGGAAGGGGTGGTGACAAGCATGGTGTGGGTTGTGTCCAGCCAGAGCCACCAGCACAGTGTTGGGTCCTTACAGCGGGAGACGGACTGGGAGAGTAAAGGCTGGCACAGTGTGGGATAAGGGCAGTGAACGGGCGCTTCTTACTCTCCCATATCACCCCTGCACCTCTCACTCCCCCAATTCACCACCTGCTTCTCTCACCTCAACTCACTCCCTGCTTCTCTAAATCACCCATCTCACCCCCTGCACCTCTCACTCCCCCATCTCACTCCCTACTTCTCTCTTCCCCATCTCACCCTCTAATTCTCTCATCCTCCATCTCACCACTGATTCTCTTATCCCCATCTCACCCCCTGCATCTCTCTCCCATCTCACTTCCTGTACCTCTCACTTTCCCATCTCACGCCCTGCACCTCTCCCTTATACATCTCATCCCCTGATTCGCTCACCCCTCATGTCACCCCCTGCTCCTCTAACTTCCCCATCTTAACCCCTGCTCCTCTGACTCCCTCAATCTCACTCCCTGCTCCTCTCACTCTTCCATCTCACCACTTGCTCTTTTCACCATCTCACTTCCTGCTTCTCTCATCCACCCAACTCACTGCTGATTCTCTTATCCCCTGTCTCACCCTTAGCACAACTCTCTATCCCATCTCACCACCTGTGCCTCTAACTCTTCCATCTCACTCCTGCATTTTTCACCCCCATCTCACCCCCTGCTCCGCTCAGTCCCCTATCTCACCCCATGCTTCTCTAACCCCCTGCTACTCTCACTCCCCATCTTACCCCATACTTCTCTCACCCCATCTCAACCCCTGCTTCTCTCACTCCCCCATATCACCCCCTGCACCTCTTACTCCCCCATTTCTCCCCGTTTCTCTCATTCACCTCATCTCCCTCTCTGCTTTTTTTATCCCCCATCTAAATCCCTGCATCATGAGAGCCTGTAACATTGTGTTCGATTCTTCTCTCACCCCATGCTTCCCTCACCCCCATCTCAACCCCTGCTTCTCTCACTCCCCCATATCACCTCCTGCACCTCTTACTTTCTCATCTCTCCCCCTGTACCTCTTACTCTATCATCTCTCCCCTGCTCCTCTCACTCCCCAATCTCTCCCCTTTTTTTCTCTGATCCACCCCATCTCCCTCCCTGCTTCTCTCATCCCCCATCTACCTCCCTGCATCAAGAGAGCCTGTAATATCGGGTTCAATTCTTTTCTCACCCCAACCTCACCCCCTGCATAAGAGGCAGAGCCTGGAGTATAAGGTACCGGTTTCAATGTAACATTGGCAGTGGCTGCCAGACAGTCTTGGATGCTTTTCCAAAAAAAGGGCCACTCGTTGAATCTGGCATGTGATTGCACACCAATTCACTTTCACCAAATTGTGAAAAAGTTGTCCCTCCTTTTAATTGGCACTGTAGCCAGTCTGTGAGCCTGGATTGGCTGGCGGCCACTGTCAACATTGCACTGCAGCCAGGACCTGATGCTTTTACTTTTTGGTGGCTGGTTGGTGTACATATGCTTACATGACTGCAAACATTCGTACTGAATTTTTTCCTATGTGAGAACGCCACCTTTCACCCACACTCCACATCTCTAGACACGGGTAGATGCATTCAGAGTGTGTTTGTGTCTGCATTCTTGTATGTACTCATCTTCTGAGCATGTGTGGGGCAATCTCAAACTACACAAACCGGCAGTCACTCAGCTCTGTATTAGCCTCTTTGTCTGTAGTTTGCAAAACTTTCTTTTCAGTTTAATTCTGAACAGAACATACATCTTAACAGTAAGGATACAAAGAAGTCTGGTTAATAATAAAATGAGCACAAACAAATGCAGATACTTTTAAATGAATTTTGCACTTATTACAATAGTTTCTTATTCTGCAGCTGAGGCTCTAATTCTAAATCAGACCCAGATAGTGTATGTAAGCTGCTTCACTGAGGATCTGTATAGCTGTCAGTGTCATTACAGAATAAGCAGAGCCTGTTTGCAGCATGGACTGGTCTCCTGTACACTCTGCCTGTTACCTGTGGTGACTTATCCTGCCGGTAACATGTCATGAAAGTATAATGCAGGACGCGGCCATAGACTGTAAACTTGCTGTGGTAAAGTCTGTGTTTAAATTTAAGTATTTCGAAAAAGGAGATATCATTATGGGAGGATTAATTAGTAAGTCTTTCTTTGTGTTTGCAGTGTTTTTATAATCAGTGTGTAATTGAGATATATGTGTTAGCAGTGGTGACAGAACATTTAAAGGTTGGGGAGCCATGATAGATCCTCATTTTGGTGCCCCTGGGGGCGGAGCCACCAGGTAGGAGGAGGTGATACTATGGGGATGAAAAGGAGGCAGCACCATGGTGGGGAGTCGGCCGCACCGTGTAGATGGAGACCGGGAGTCCCACTGATGGAGGTGCTGTGATGGGGGAAGGAGAAGCCTGGGACTGTAGCATTGCACCAGCAAGCACCATCGTATAGGTGAGGCTGGCCCCCGGGACCTCCAGAGAGCAGGTGTTACGCACACCAGTGCTAACAGGAGTATACCGGTGTATGAACAGAGAGGGAAGCGAAGCAAACGAACTCACAGACAGTATAACCTAACATACACAGGAGGTGATGGAATAACTAATAAACACAAAGTGAACGGAGAAGCCCATAGGCTCAGGAATTGGGTGTCTCCCTAGTGTCAGGAATGCTCAGATGGAATAGAGCGGACAATGAAGCGATGTGTAGTGATTTAACATGTGGAGCACCTGAAATGATGTTGCTAAGAGCAACAGAAAAAACCCCAAAGGGTTACCAACGGGTGTGGGAATAAACTCCTTGGTCAGAGATAGAAATATAGACACAAGGAGAGTATCCACAATCCTAACCCCCACTTGCAGGGCACAGGTTCAGCTTACTGCCACTTAACTGACACCTGGACGCCCTGCACAGTGAGGGAGGATTAAGCAAGCAGGTCTGAGAGTACAGCCGCAAACCTGCTGGGTTCACAGAATAGCAAAAGAACCCCAGCAGGTCAAACAACTGACTCCAGTCTTACTGCTAGGTCCGGATTGGCAGAATGAAGTGCCGAATCCCAAGGCCTATTCGCAGTAAGCAACAAGTAAATACAAAGTCACACAGTACTAGCTAACTCTCTGGAACTGACTAACAAACAAAGATTCAGCAGCATTTGCCTAGCCTGAGAGGATGGTTTATATAGCAGGTGCTGTCCACGCCCCACTCAGACCTCACAGACTGTGAGCACAAAACCAGCGCCGGATTCCCTGCCATGCACAGAGCCTGTAACCACTACACAGTAAAAACCCGGACCGGAGTATCAGCTGCGCTCAGGTTACTTCGCTAACACTTGCCTCCCGGTTGCCATGGCGACGTGGCAGCACAGAGCAGGAGATCCTAACAGTACCCCCCCTCTGACGAGGAGTCAAAGAACCCCTACCACCGGGTTTATCGGGGAACTGTGAGAAGAAAGAGCGTGTCAGTCTGGGGGCATGAAGATCACAACTGCGCACCCACGACCGCTCCTCCGGGCCATACCCCTTCCAGTGCACCAAAAATGACAGCCGACCCCGAACCATCTTGGAGTCAAGAACCCTTTCAACCACAAACTCCCTCTGACCCCGTATCAGAAGAGGAGAAGGTCTTCCACTGGTAGAAGGATTACTAACCGCCAGTTTTAAAAGGGAACAATGAAATGTTTTATTGATACCCAATGAACGGGGCAGATCTAACTGAAATGCCACCGGATTGATAACCCTGGTGATCTTATAAGGGCCGATGAACGGGGGGCCTAACTTATGAGATGGCTGTCTCAACTTCAAATTCTTGGTGAACAACCAGACAAAGTCTCCTAATTTGAAGCTGCAGGGTCTTCTCCGCTTATCAAAAACCCTTTTGGTCACTAATGACACAGACACAAGGGCTTTCTTCACTTTCCTCCAAATACCCCTAAGGACTGAAACAACAGAGGAACCACCAGGCGTGGAATCCAGGGGGTCAAAAGACTTGGCCTTAAGATGATGCCCATACACACAAAGGAAGGGAGAGATCCCTGTAGCAGAGTGAGCCGCGTTGTTATAGGCAAACTCCGCCATGGACAGATGAGCAACCCAGTCAGTATGACACTTGGAGACATAACACCTGAGGAACTGCTCCAAGGACTGGTTCACCCTCTCAGTCTGCCCATTAGACTGTGGATGGTAGCCTGACGACAAGCTCACAGAAATCTGGAGATCAGAACAAAATGCCCTCCAGAATTTGGCCACAAACTGGGATCCATGGTCAGAGACCACATCAAGTGGCAACCCATGGAGGTGCACAACATGCTGCATAAATAACTCAGATAGGCGTCTGGCCGATGGCAACCCAACCAGTGGAACGAAATGCGCCATCTTCGAAATCCTGTCAACGACAACCCAAATGGCTGTCATCACCGAGGATTTGGGCAAGTCCACCACAAAATCCATGGAAATGTGGGTCCATGGCTTAGACGGAATAGAGAGTGGATGTAATGGGCCGACAGGAACCCCTCTAGGAGTTTTATTTCGGGCACAAACGTCACATGCCCGAACCCACTGATCCACATCCCTAGCCACCGAGGGCCACCACACCGCCATAGACAGCAACTCCCGGGTTCTGGCAATACCCGGATGCCCTGCCGACCTCTTGGCATGGAATTCCAGGAACACTCGCTGTCTTAACCTAGGAGGCACAAACAGTAGACCTACCGGAAGGTCGGGAGGAGCCTGCTCCTGTGCTCTAAGGACTAATGACAAGAGGTCCTGGGTAATGCCCACTTTAATACATGATGGCGACACAATGGGCAATGGCTCCTCGGTGGTCTCTTGAACTGGAGCAAAACTCCGCGAGAGCGCACCAGCCTTGATGTTTTTTGACCCAGGGCGATATGTTATCAAAAAATTAAAGCGAGCAAAAAACAAAGCCCATCGTGCCTGCCTGGCATTGAGCCGCTTCGCTGACTCTAAATATGCCAGATTCTTATGGTCGGTGAGAATTGAGACCACAAACTTAGCCCCCTCAAGCCAGTGTCTCCACTCCCCGAGTGCATCCTTTATAGCCAACAATTCCCGGTTACCCACATCATAATTCATCTCGGCAGACGAAAATTTACGGGAAAAGTAAGCACAGGGATGAAGGCGATTATCAGACACCCCCATCTGAGTGAGCACTGCCCCAATACCTATCTCAGAGGCATCCACTTCTACCACAAAAGGACGCTCTGGATCTGGGTGTCGCAGCACCTTGGCCGAGACAAATGCCCTTTTGAGACGGGCAAAGGCCGCTTTGGCCTCACAAGACCAGTGAGCAACATCCGCCCCTTTCTTAGTGAGTGCCACCAAGGGGGCCACTATAGACGAAAATCCAGTGATAAACCGTCTATAAAAATTTGCAAAGCCCAGAAAACGCTGAAGCGCCTTCAAACTAGTGGGCTGCACCCAATCCAGGACTGCCTGTACCTTAGAACCCTCCATTTGGAAACCTTCTGAGGAGATAATATACCCTAGAAATGCGATTTGCTGGACTTAAAACTCGTACTTCTCCAGCTTCGCCCCAAGCTGGTGGTCTCTGAGTTTCTGGAGGACTAAGCGTACATGCTTCCGATGTTCCTCCAGGGAATGAGAGAAGATTAGGATGTCATCTGGATAAACAACTAAGAATCTATCCAAATATTCCCTGAGCACATCGTTCATGAATTCCTGGAAGACTGCCGGGGCATTAGAGAGCCCAAAAGGCATCACCAAATATTCATAATGCCCTGAGTGGGTATTAAAGGCAGTCTTCCATTCATCCCCCTCTCTTATTCGGATTAGATTGTAAGCACCGCGTAGGTCAATCTTAGAAAAAATGGTGGCAGTACGAAGCTGTTCAAACAAAACCGAAATGAGAGGCAGTGGGTACGATTTTTTAATCGTGATACGGTTCAATTCCCTGAAGTCGATGCAGGGTCGCAACGAACCGTCCTTTTTACCCACGAAGAAGAACCCCGACCCAACTGGGGACTGTGAGGGTCTGATAAATCCCTTAGCCAAGTTCTCCTGAATGTACTCTGCCATAGCCTGAGTCTCAGGACGTGACAGGGAGTACAACCTGCTCTTGGGAAGCTTAGCATCCGGCAACAAATCAATGGCACAGTCATAGGGGCGATGGGGAGGTAGTACCTCCGCAACTTTTTTGGAGAACACATCCGCAAAATCTGCATAACATCCTGGCAATCCTGGCAAACTTAGCTGCGAGAGCCTGACTGGAAGGCTCAAGCAACTCCTGAAACAATCACTACCCCAACTAAGAATCTCCCCAGAGACCCAGTCAAATTGAGGGTTATGGGCCCTTAACCAGGGTAACCCCAAAACCAATGGGGCAAAAGAACAGACAGTCACATAAAAAGACAATTTTTCAGAGTGTGTGGCTCCAATAAACAAAGGAATTTGGCTGGTGCAGGAGGTAATTTTACCCTGGGACAATGGTTCCCCGTTTAACCCACAGATCTCAATCTCTGATGCCAAAGGTACTGAGGGAATTGACGGTCCATGAAAACCCCATCGGCCCCACTGTCAACAAAGGCCTCAGTCTTGACAGTTTGACCGAGGATCTCCAAAGTCACCGGAATGAGAAAAGTTTTTTTGGGAAATACTGACTTCTGGCCTGACAGGATATTTCCCATCACCCTCAGGCCCTGAAGTTTTCCGTTTTTTCTGGGCATGATACTACAACATGACCTTTATTCCCACAGTACAAACACAAACCCTGCTGTCTCCTCCGCGTCTTCTCGCGCGAGGAGAGGCGGGTAGCCCCAATCTGCATAGGCTCCTCGGAATATTCCTCAGAGTCTGAGGTTCCCTTGGGAAAAAAGGAAACTGCGGTCTCCCTTTCAAGCCTATGCTCTCTCAGCCGTCTATCCACCCGGATGGATAACTGCATGAGCTGATCTAAGCTATCAGGCGAGAGATATTGTACCAGTTGGTCCTTTATCTGGTCAGAAAGGCCCCTTCGGTACTGGTTTCTCAGGGCTGGGTCATTCCACTGGGTATCATGAGCCAACCTCCGAAACTCCGTACTATAAACCTCAGCTGGCCGTCGCCATTGCTTAAGAACCGTAATCTGAGCCTCGGCTGAAGCCATCTTGTCAGGGTCATCATACAAAATGCCCAGTGCCGTAAAAAAAACATCAACACTTTTAAGCGACGGACAGTCAGGCTGTAACCTATATGCCCAGACCTGTGGGTCTCCTTGTAGCAAGGAAATCACCATGCCCACCAGCTGAATCTCCGACCCAGAAGACTGGGGCCTAAGCCTGAAATATAGCTTACAGCTCTCCTTGAAACAAAAGAACTGCGAGCGATCTCCAGAAAAACGATCCGGGAGATTTACTTTCGGCTCCTTAACCCCTGAACTTGCCGCTGCTGCTGCGGGAGCTCCGCTAGCGGCCTGCGGCGTGTTCATTTTAATGGACATCTCATTAAATTGTCGAGTCAGGACCAGCACCTGATCGACCACCTGTTGCAAAGTATTTTGAGGGGTATGCTCCATATTCCCACAAAATTTCAACAGGAGTAGGGCAGCTGAATATGTTACGCACACCAGTGCTAACAGGAGTATACCGGTGTATGAACAGAGAGGGAAGCGAAGCAAACAAACTCACAGACAGTATAACATAACATACACAGGAGGTGATGGAATAACTAATAAACACAAAGTGAACGGAGAAGCCCAAAGGCTCAGGAATTGGGTGTCTCCCTAGTGTCAGGAATGCTCAGATGGAATAGAGCGGACAATGAAGCGATGTGTATATGAAGGAATAAAATTGGGGAGAACACTTAGCCAGCACTGTATTCGTTTTTCTTTCCTTAAGATTCCCCTTCAAATCTCACAGATGGAGTTGCATGTAAGATAATAAAACAGGTTTGTATATAGGGAAGTACTGTTTAATACAAAACATATATACATAAATACACATTAGACATAGGATCAGATAAGACAAAATCCTTTAGGAGGCGTATAGGATGGGTAATTACCAAGGTCAGTGGGAACTGTGGTCAAACAGTCCCAACAGCGTTTGTGTCCCAAATATGGGTGCTCCGGATCAGCCCACACTTCACACAGATGGTAACTGCTGGATCTCGGCAACGACACACCACTTGCTCAACGCCTACACAGGAAAAACCAACGCGTTTCCTCCCCTAGCTGGGGACTTTTTCAAGGTGCAGTCAAGATACTGATCCTCTCCCTCCAACCCTCTATTTAAATATCCATGCTCCATAGGATCTTAATATTTATTTAAATAATGTTGAATTCCTTGTATGTAGAAAATGTACTAATTTTCGTCTTACATTGTAGAGGGAGAACTGTATGTGAAGCCCATGACGTCACCGGAAGTGATGTCCCGGCTGATTGTGTTTTAAAAACATTAACAACATAATGAATTAATGCCTGAGTGGACTAGTAAGAGGGCTGCACACATACATTAAGGACTTTATTTTTCAAAAACTGACTTTAATTCATCCCGACGAAGACAGGAAGTGACGCAACGCAAAAATGAGGAAGTCCCGGTTACCATGGATACCCGCATTCGCGGAAGCGATCGTAAGACGGCCATGCAGGGACTTGAGACCGGGGTAATCCTGGTTACCATGGACACCACTATACACGGAAGTTCCTCCTGACATCAGACGGAGAGTCAGGAGGGACAAAAGGACTAAGAGATTTAATTAGTATAACGATGTACGGCTGTAAAACAAACAGTCTCATTGGAGCATGGATATTTAAATAGAGGGTTGGAGGGAGAGGATCAGTATCTTGACTACACCTTGAAAAAGTCCCCAGCTAGGGGAGGAAACGCGTTGGTTTTTCCTGTGGAGGCTTTGAGCAAGTGGTGTGTCGTTGCCGAGATCCAGCAGTTACCATCTGTGTGAAGTGTGAGCTGATCCGGAGCACCCATATTTGGGACACAAACGCTGTTGGGACTGTTTGACCACAGTTCCCACTGACCTTGGTAATTACCCATCCTATACGCCTCCTAAAGGATTTTGTCTTATCTGATCCTATGTCTAATGTGTATTTATGTATAAATGTTTTGTATTAAACAGTACTTCACTATATACAAACCTGTTTTATTATCTTACATGCAACTCCATCTGTGAGATTTGAAGGGGAATCTTAAGGAAAGAAAAACGAATACAGCGCTGGCTGAGTGTTCTCCCCAATTTTATTCCTTTATATACACTGTTTGGTGAGGGGTGGAGGATACATGATAGGAGAGAACTTCTGGCTTTCAGCTGCTGTCAACTGCGCACTGAAGTGTTTCTATTATTTTAGTGTATTGAGTGAAGCGATGTGTAGTGATTTAACATGTGGAGCACCTGAAATGATGTTGCTAAGAGCAACAGAAAAAACCCCAAAGGGTTACCAACGGGTGTGGGAATAAACTCCTTGGTCAGAGATAGAAATATAGACACAAGGAGAGTATCCACAATCCTAACCCCCACTTGCAGGGCACAGGTTCAGCTTACTGCCACTAAACTGACACCTGGACGCCTTGCACAGTGAGGGAGGATTAAGCAAGCAGGTCTGAGAGTACAGCCGCAAACCTGCTGGGTTCACAGAATAGCAAAAGAACCCCAGCAGGTCAAACAACTGACTCCAGTCTTACTGCTAGGTCCGGATTGGCAGAATGAAGTACCGAATCCCAAGGCCTATTCGCAGTAAGCAACAAGTAAATACAAAGTCACACAGTACTAGCTAACTCTCTGGAACTGACTAACAAACAAAGATTCAGCAGCATTTGCCTAGCCTGAGAGGATGGTTTATATAGCAGGTGCTGTCCACGCCCCACTCAGACCTCACAGACTGTGAGCACAAAACCAGCTCCGGATTCCCTGCCGTGCACAGAGCCTGTAACCACTACACAGTAAAAACCCGGACCGGAGTATCAGCTGCGCTCAGGTTACTTCGCTAACACTTGCCTCCCGGTTGCCATGGCGACGTGGCAGCCCAGAGCAGGAGATCCTAACAGCAGGCAGGGCCGGCAACAGAAATATTGGGGCACAGTACGCAGATATCTCTGGTGCCTGTGCTGTCGGTCTATGGAGGCCAGATGCGGATTGGCCATAGGGTTTACAGGGAAGATTCCCAGTGGGCCGACACACCCGTGGGGCCTGTTTTGTTTGAGGACATGTGGTCCTTTTTATAGACATAATGAATAAGATGCAAAATAATTTGCATATATGAAAATGACTATGCCACTTGCCTGTGATTGCAGATGATCTAGTGTATGCTCTGTCTGCCTGCTTGGCTGACATATAAGATTGAGTGACTATTGATTGGGATAGGTTGGTGTAATAAGCAAGAAAATCTATCTTTCTAAAGAATTATATAGTTTCCTAAATTCTGAAGTTGTATCATATAATGTGCTCAAAATATGTAATTTTATTTCTTTTTAACTTCCCCTTGATGCTGGACATCCCCACTATCTGTAAAGTCTTGGGGGAAAGTGCTGCTGCCATGGCCCATGGCTAGACCTTACACCTCTGGTGCTGCCCATGTGGGGCCACTAGTACAAATTTTTCCAGGGCCACTTTTTGTTCCCAATCCGCCCCTGATGGAGGCCATATATATATATATATATATATATATATACCGGCTCACATGGGCTGTTCCCACTCGTGGGTGTCCATGACAATTACAGAGTGGGAATAGAAACTGTGGTGAGTGCAGCGAGCCCGCAAGGGGCTTTGTTGTGCTCCCTCCTGCTGGCATTCTGATGTACATGTGTTTTACATATATATATTTCATTCACAGAACATGGCTACAACTTTGAATATGTTTTTTTATTTTATTGTGAAGCAAAGAACAAATAGGACAAAATAACAGAAATCTTCAGCGTGCATAACTATTCACCCCCCTAAAGTCAGTACTTTGTAGAGCCACCTTTTGCGGCAATTACAGCTGCAAGTCACTTTGTATAAGTCTCTATGAGCTTGCCACATCTTGCCTCTGGGATTTATGCCCATTCCTCAAGGCAAAACTGCTCCAGCTCCTTCATGTTGGATGGTTTCTGTTTGTGAACAGCAATCTTCAAGTCTGACCACAGATTCTCAATTGGATTTATATCTGGGCATTGACTAGGCCATTCCAACACATTTAAATGTTTCCCCTTAAACCACTCGAGTGTTGCTTTAGCAGTATGCTTTGGGTCATTGTCCTGCTGGAAGGTGAACCTCCATTCCAGTCTCAAACCACAGGCAGACTGAAACAGGTTTTGCTCAAGAATATCCCTGTATTTAGCACCATCCATCTTTCCCTCGACTTAAAACAGTTTCCCAGTCCCTGCTGCTTAAAAACATCCCCACAGCAAGATGCTATCACCATGTTTGACTGTGTGCATGGTGTTCTTGGGGTGATGGGATGTGCTGGGTTTGCGCCAGATATAGCGTTTTCCTTTGTGGATGAAAAGTTAAATTTTAGTCTCATCTGGCCAGAGCATCTTCCTCCATACATTTGGGGAATTGTCCACATGCCTTTTGGCAAACTCAAAATGTGCCTTATTTTTTTTAACACCAAGTAATGGCTTATTTCTGGCCACTCTTCCATAAAGCCCAGCTATATGGATTGTACGGCTTATTGTGGTCACATGCGCAGATACACCAGTCTCTTCTGTTAAACTCTGCAGCTCCTTCAGGGTTACCTTTGGTCTCTCTGATTAATGCCCTCCTTGCCTGGTCTGTGAGTTTTGGTGGCTGGCCCTCTCTTGGCAGGTTTGTTGTGGTACCATGTTCTTTGGTCCATGTTCTTTCCATTTAAAGATGATGGATTTGATGGTGATCCGGGGGATCATCAAAGATTTGGATATTTTCATGGTGTGATGCCTCTTACTTAGTGGTGTTCCAGCATTTGAGGCCTTTCAGAAAAGTTGTGTTTATACTTACAGATCATGTGACACTTAGATTGCACACAGGTGGACTTCATTTCACTAATTATGTGACTTCTGAAGGTAATTGGTTGCACCAGAACTTTTGAGGGGCTTTATAGCAAAGGGGATGAATACATATGCACATTTTCAGATATTTATTTATTATAATTATTTTTTAAATAAATTGTTCTTATTTCACTTCTCCAACTTAGACTATATTGTGTAGCTCCATCACATAAAATTCAGATAAAGAAATAAAAACTACAGGTTGTAATGTGACTAAATAGGTAAAAAGCCAAAGGGGTGAATACTTTAGCAAGGCACTATATATATATATATATATATATATATATATATACCACTACTTACCCCTTGATGAAGTGCTACCAAAAAGCATAGAGGACGAAACGCGTTGGTTAAACACTCCACTCTTCCTCAAGGATAACAGATAAGCTTTTATACTTTTATATATTGTACGAGTTCACCTATTATTACTTTGTTTTGTCTTTTATTATGTCTATTGTCTACGTCATTAAATTAATTTTATAAATACTACACTATGAGTATTATTCCCTCCTGTTGGGAGTTTTATGTTTAAGGCATCCACAATAAATCCAGGAGAAGATCCGCGAGAGAATTCATTATACGTAAGAAACATAAGTACCTAGGGTACTATTATATACTAGGTGATTCATCGCGCCCTACGGGCGCTCTTCACACCGTCGTAAGGGGCTACGCCCCGGTAAACTCAACAGAAAAGTGAAGGAGTAGAATAGTAGATGGTGAAGTTGTGGTGGAATGGTGTGTTTGGAGGGTGCGTCTATTGTGTTTTTGTGGTAGCGGTGGGTGAATTGTTTATGTGTGTGGCAAGGTGAAGTGGATGTGGTGTTAGGGTGTTTGTTGGGGGTAGAGGTGTGTTATGTTAGCAGATGTTGGAGTTAGAATTGGCGTATTAGTGGCTTTAGGCTATGGGGGTAGTCTTGTGGGGTAGCTGGTGTTTTAATGGTTTGACTGAATTAGTTGGGTGCAGAGGGAGGGCGGTGGGTGTGCGATAGGGTTAGGGTGGTGTGTGGCTGGATTGTGGAGGGTGTTGAAGGGAATGTGTGTGGTGGAGTGTTTTTTGTGAAGGGTACGTAGTTTGGCGTGTGGTTTTATGAAATGCTGTGGGTAATGATTTATGGTCCTTGGGCAAGTGTGTGGAGAGGGGTCACTGCCTGTATATGTTTTTGCGTAGGGGTGAGGGATGGTGGTGGTGATAGGAGGTGTAGTGTGGGATGGAGTTGGGTGGCAGGGGGATGGGTGAGAGGGTTTAAAGTTGGCATGGGTGGAGGAGGTCCACATAGGATGGGTGGTTGGATGGTGGAGGGTTTTTGTGTGTGGGGGGGAGGGAGGGGAAAGGGCAGTGGAGGGTGCGTGCATGTTGTTAGGAGTATGGAGGGTGAGTGTGTGCGTGGGGGGAGGAGTGGAGGGTGCGGCCGTGTTGTTAGGAGTGTGGAGGGTGAGTGTGTGCATGTGTAGGGGGGAGGGGAAAGTGGAGGGTGTGGGCGTGTGTGTGTGTGTGTGTGTGTGTGTGTGTGTGTGTGTGTGTGTGTGTAGGGGGGAGGGGAAAGTGAAGTGGAGGGTGCGGGCGTGTTGGTAGGAGTGTGGAGGGTGAGTGTGTGTGGTTGGGGGGAGGGGAAAGTGAAGTGGAGGGTGCGTGCGTGTTGGTAGGAGTGTGGAGGGTGAGTGTGTGTGTGTGTTGGGGGGAGGGGAAAGTGAAGTGGAGGGTGCGGGCGTGTTAGTAGGAGTGTGGAGGGTGAGTGTGTGCATGTGTAGGGGGGGAGGGGAAAGTGGAGGGTGTGGGCGTGTGGAGGGTGTGTGTGTGTGTAGGGGGGAAGGGAAAGTGAAGTGGAGGGTGCGTGTGTGTTGGTAGGAGTGTGGAGGGTGAGTGTGTGTGTGTGTTGGGGGGAGGGGAAAGTGAAGTGGAGGGTGCGGGCGTGTTAGTAGGAGTGTGGAGGGTGAGTGTGTGCATGTGTAGGGGGGGAGGGGAAAGTGGAGGGTGTGGGCGTGTGGAGGGTGTGTGTGTGTGTAGGGGGGAGGGGAAAGTGAAGTGGAGGGTGCGTGCGTGTTGGTAGGAGTGTGGAGGGTGAGTGTGTGTGTGTGTTGGGGGGAGGGGAAAGTGAAGTGGAGGGTGCGTGCGTGTTGGTAGGAGTGTGGAGGGTGAGTGTGTTGGGGGGAGGGGAAAGTGAAGTGGAGGGTGCGTGCGTGTTGGTAGGAGTGTAGAGGGTGAGTGTGTGTGTGTGTTGGGGGGAGGGGAAAGTGAAGTGGAGGGTGCGTGCGTGTTGGTAGGATTGTGGAGGGTGAGAGTGTGTGTGTAGGGGGGGAGGGGAAAGTGAAGTGGAGGGTGCGTGCGCATTGTTAGAAGTGTGTGTAAGGTAGAAGTGGTTGCAGTGTATGTGGTGATAGGTGTTGGTATGTGTGGGGCCATGAGGCTGCTACTTGTTTCCCCCCTTGTGATGGACAGGGTGCGAGTGGGGCTTGGTGCAAGTGGTAGGATGGGTGATATGGGGGGCACGTCATACGCAAGTGGGTGAGTGGGGGCGCTGTCTGCACAACACGGGGTAACAGTAACACAGGCCATAGCTGTACATGCGGCATCACCCTGACAGCACGCCACACCTGACTCTGTACCAGCGCTATCTCTGTCGCTGCTGCTGGCTCGGACCCGACGACCCTGCTGGACGTTTGGAAACAGACAGATTCGTGGGGTCGGAGGCAGCAGCGGTGAGAGAGATAACGCTGGTACAGAGTCAGGTGCGGCGTGCTGTCAGGGTGATGCCGCATGTACGGCTATGGGCAGTGTTACCCCGTGTTGCGGACGGCGGGTCCCGGGCAGCGTGTCAGTGGCTGCATGTGGGAACAGGCAACAGGCTGGTGCAGAGGGAGGGGTGTGGGGTGCGGGTGTCAGTGGGCTCCCGGGCAGTGTGTCCCGTCTGTGGCATCGGTGGCTGGATGCTCTGCTCCCCCCACCGCCGGATCCGATCCCTGCGGCACACAGCCGCAGCGGCCTCTGCTCCCCCGCACCGCCGGCTCCGATCCCCGCGTCACACAGCCGCAGCGGCCTCTGCTCCCCCGCACCGCCGGCTCCGATCCCCGCGGCACACAGCCGCAGCGGCCTCTGCTCCCTCCACCGCCGGCTCCGATCCCCGCGGCACACAGCCGCAGCGGCCTCTGCTCCCTCCACCGCCGGCTCCGATCCCCGCGGCACACAGCCGCAGCGGCCTCTGCTCCCTCCACCGCCGGCTCCGATCCCCGCGGCACACAGCCGCAGCGGCCTCTGCTCTCCCCACCACCGGCCCCGATCCCCGGTTCATACATCCGCAGAGGCCTCTGCTCCCTACACCGCCGGCCAGTGTGTGCAGCGGTAGTGGGGAGGGGGGAGTGGTGTGTGTGGCCGGGGTGTGGAGGGCGTTTAGTTGTGAGTGTGTGGCCGCGTCTGCAATCTTAAAGAGGTTAGCGGCAGCCTCGGTTGCGGGTGTGTGTCCCGCCGTGGTGGGGAAGGTGGGTGTTTGCAGGGGAAGGGTGGTGTGGGGTGCGCCTGGCTAGGTGGCCATGCTTACCTGGCAGTGTGGGGCGTCAGTGCGCTGCTGGCTTGTGGCAGGGAATGGTGGGTGGAATCTCTGGCTGGTGCTCCCTTCTGCTATTGGTGTGTGCTGTGCTGACACTGGGACAGGGCAGGAGCTGCTAAGTCCGCCCAGGTCTGTGACTCCACCCAGCGTTAGAAATGCAGCCACAGAGTCACAGGGCTAATATATAGGAGATAATTACTTTCTTCACCTGGCTAAGGATTCCAACTATTTTGCACTGAATATACACAAAGGGTGTATCTGCACTAATTGATGCGTGTTTAAAATTGTATCCACGGCACAAAACACCATCAGCACAATCACTTTATGTATTTGAAATACTACACTATTATTATCCATATATCTGTTTTCCATACTTTGGCTGGTGTACTGGATTATTGGAGATTCTGGAAGATTGGCCAACCAGGATGACTGTAACGCAGAAAGACATTATTTACTAAGCGAAATCCTGATTGGTTTCCGGTACGCATATTGATTTACTAACCACACTAGGAGAATCTGTATCACTGAAGGCGATGGGTCCTACCACTTTTTTCATATTTTGCACTTGGACTTTGAAATAGGGTCCATCATAAGAGAACTTTTTTCAGCAGCCATCTTAATTGAAGAAGTGATTTGTTAATGTATTGATTTATTGATTCGTTGATTTATTAATTTATTGCACATTTTTACACACTTTAGACTTGGATAACAGGTAGCAGCGCTAATTACACTACTATATCGATGTATATATATATATATATATATATATATATATTAGTGAAGTGCACCGGAAATTTTTTGGGATTTGTGTTTTGGTTTTGGATTCGGTTCCGCGGCCGTGTTTTGGATTTGGACGCGTTTTGGCAAAGCCTCCCTGAAATTTTTTTGACGGATTCGGGTGTGTTTTGGATTTGGGTGTTTTTTTACAAAAAACCCTCAAAACAGCTTAAATCATAGAATTTGGGGGTCATTTTGATCCCATAGTATTATTATCCTCAATAACCATCATTTCCACTCATTTCCAGTCTATTCTGAACACCTCAAACCTCACAATATTATTTTTAGTCCTAAAATTTGCACCGAGGTCACTGGATGGCTAAGCTAAGCGACCCAAGTGGCCGACACAAACACCTGGCCCATCTAGGAGTGGCACTGCAGTGTCCGACAGGATGGCACTTCAATAAAATTGTCCCCAAACTGCACATGATGCAAAGAAAAAAAGAGGTGCAATGAGGTAGCTGTGTGACTAAGCTAAGCGACCCAAGTAGCAGACACAAACACCTGGCCCATCTAGGAGTGGCACTGCAGTGTCAGACAGGATGGCAGATTAAAAAAATAGTCCCCAAACAGCATATGATGAAAGGAAAAAAAGAGGCGCAATGAGGTAGCTGTGTGACTAAGCTAAGCAACACAAGTGGCTGACACAAACACCTGGCCCATCTAGAAGTGGCACTGCAGTGTCAGACAGGATGGCAGATTAAAAAAATTGTCCCCAAACAGCACATGATGCAAAGAAAAAAAAGAGGTGCACCAAGGTCACTGTGTGACTAAGCTAAGCAACCCAAATGGATGACACAAACACCTGGCCCATCTAGGAGTGGCACTGCAGTGTCAGACAGGATGGCAGATTAAAAAAATAGTCCCCAAACAGCATATGATGCAAAGAAAAAAAGAGGTGCAATGAGGTAGCTGTGTGACTAAGCTAAGCGACCCAAGTGGCTGACACAAACACCTGGCCCATCTAGGAGTGGCACTGCAGTGTCAGACAGGATGGCAGATTAAAAAAATTGTCCCCAAACAGCACATGATGCAAAGAAAAAAAAGGGGTGCACCAAGGTCGCTGTGTGACTAAGCTAAGCAACCCAAGTGGACAACACAAACACCTGGCCCATCTAGGAGTGGCACTGCAGAGTCAGACAGGATGGCAGATTAAAAAAATAGTCCCCAAACAGCATATGATGCAAAGAAAAAAAGAGGCGCAATGAGGTAGCTGTGTGACTAAGCTAAGCAACACAAGTGGCTGACACAAACACCTGGCCCATCTAGGAGTGGCACTGCAGTGTCAGGCAGGATGGCAGATTAAAAAAATTGTCCCCAAACAGCACATGAGGCAAAGAAAAAAAGAGGTGCACCAAGGTCGCTGTGTGACTAAGCTAAGCGACCCAAGTGGACGACACAAACACCTGGCCCATCTAGGAGTGGCACTGCAGTGTCAGACAGGATGGCACTTCAAAAAAATAGTCCCCAAACAGCACATGATGCCAAGAAAAAAAGAGGTGCAATGAGGTCGCTGTGTGACTAAGCTAAGCGACCCAAGTGGCCGACACAAACACCTGGCCCATCTAGGAGTGGCACTGCAGTGTCAGACAGGATGGCAGATTAAAAAAATTGTCCCCAAACAGCACATGATGCAAAGAAAAAAAAAGGTGCACCAAGGTCGCTGTGTGACTAAGCTAAGCGACCCAAGTGGACGACACAAACACCTGGCCCATCTAGGAGTGGCACTGCAGTGTCAGACAGGATGGCAGATTAAAAAAATTGTCCCCAAACAGCACATGATGCAAAGAAAAAAAGAGGTGCAATGAGGTAGCTGTGTGACTAAGCTAAGCGACCCAAGTGGCCGACACAAACACCTGGCCCATCTAGGAGTGGCACTGCAGTGTCAGACAGGATGGCACTTCAAAAAAATACTCCCCAAACAGCACATGATGCAAAGAAAAATGAAAGAAAAAAGAGGTGCAAGATGGAATTGTCCTTGGGCCCTCCCACCCACCCTTATGTTGTATAAACAGGATATGCACACTTTAACAAACCCATCATTTCAGCGACAGGGTCTGCCACACGACTGTGACTGAAATGACTGGTTGGTTTGGGCCCCCACCAAAAAAGAAGCAATCAATCTCTCCTTGCACAAACTGGCTCTACAGAGGCAAGATGTCCACCTCCTCCTCATCCTCCGATTCCTCACCCCTTTCACTGTGTACATCCTCCTCCTCACAGATTATTAATTTGTCCCCACTGGAATCCACCATCTCAGGTCCCTGTGTACTTTCTGGAGGCAATTGCTGGTGAATGTCTCCACGGAGGACTTGATTATAATTCATTTTGATGAACATCATCTTCTCCACATTTTCTGGAAGTAACCTCGTACGCCGATTGCTGACAAGGTGAGCGGCTGCACTAAACACTCTTTCGGAGTACACACTGGAGGGGGGGCAATTTAGGTAAAATAAAGCCAGTTTCTGCAAGGGCCTCCAAATTGCCTCTTTTTCCTGCCAGTATACGTACTTCCCCTCTGGGATGACGATCGACTCCCAGCAGCAACAACAGCAGCACCAGCAGCAGTAGGCGTTACACTCAAGGATGCATCGGAGGAATCCCAGTCTGACGTGCCTACTTGGATGCGGTCACTCATATAATCCTCCACCATTCTTTCAATGGTGACAGAATCATATGCAGTTACAGTAGATGACATGTCAGTAATCGTTGGCAGGTCCTTCAGTCCGGACCAGATGTCAGCACTCGCTCCAGACTGCCCTGCATCACCGCCAGCGGGTGGGCTCGGAATTCTTAGCCTTTTCCTCCTCGCAGCCCCAGTTGCGGGAGAATGTGAAGGAGGAGCTGTTGACGGGTTACGTTCCGCTTGACTTGACAATTTTCTCACCAGCAGGTCTTTGAACCATTGCAGACTTGTGTCTGCTGGAAAGAGAGATCCAAGGTAGGTTTTAAATCTAGGATCGAGCACAGTGGCCAAAATGTAGTGTTCTGATTTCAACAGATTGACCACCCGTGAATCCTGGTTAAGCGAATTAAGGGCTCCATCCACAAGTCCCACATGCCTAGCGGAATTGCTCTGTTTTAGCTCCTCCTTCAATCTCTCCAGCTTCTTCTGCAAAAGCCTGATGAGGTTAATGACCTGACTCAGGCTGGCAGTGTCTGAACTGACTTCACGTGTGGCAAGTTCAAAGGGATGCAGAACCTTGCACAACGTTGAAATCATTCTCCACTGCGCTTGAGTCAGGTGCATTCCCCCTCCTTTGCCTATATCGTAGGCAGATGTATAGTCTTGAATCACCTTTTGCTGCTCCTCCATCCTCTGAAGCATATAGAGGGTTGAATTCCATCTCGTTACCACCTCTTGCTTCAGATGATGGCAGGGCAGGTTCAGGAGTGTTTGCTGGTGCTCCAGTATTCGGCACGCGGTGGCTGAATGCCGAAAGTGGCCCGCAATTCTTCGGGCCACCGACAGCATCTCTTGCACACCCCTGTCGTTTTTTAAATAATTCTGCACCACCAAATTCATTGTATGTGCAAAACATGGGACGTGCTGGAATTTGCCCACATGTAATGCACGCACAATATTGGTGGCGTTGTCCGATGTCACAAATCCCCAGGAGAGTCCAATTGGGGTAAGCCATTCTGCGTTGATGTTACTCAGTTTCCGTAAGAGGTTGTCAGCTGTGTGCCTCTTCTGGAAAGCGGTGATACAAAGTGTAGCCTGCCTAGGAATGAGTTGGCGTTTGCGAGATGCTGCTTCTGGTGCTGCCGCTGCTGTTGTTGCTGCGGGAGGCAATACATCTACCCAGTGGGCTGTCACAGTCATATAGTCCTGAGTCTGCCCTTCTCCACTTGTCCACATGTCCGTGGTTAAGTGGACATTGGGTACAACTGCATTTTTTAGGACACTGGTGACTCTTTGTCTGACGTCTGTGTACATTTTCGGTATTGCCTGCCTAGAGAAATGGAACCTAGATGGTATTTGGTATCGGGGACACAGTACCTCAATCAATTCTCTAGTTCCCTGTGAATTAACGGTGGAAAACCGGAAACACGTTTCTCACCACCCAGGCTGCCAAGGCCTCAGTTATCCGCTTTGCAGCAAGAGGACTGCTGTGATATTTCATCTTCCTCGCAAAGGATTGTTGGACATTCAATTGCTTACTGGAAGTAGTACAAGTGGTCTTCTGACTTCCCCTCTGGGATGACGATCGACTCCCAGCAGCAACAACAGCAGCACCAGCAGCAGTAGGCGTTACACTCAAGGATGCATCGGAGGAATCCCAGGCAGGAGAGGACTCGTCAGACTTAACAGTGACATGGCCTGCAGGACTATTGGCTTTCCTGTGTAAGGAGGAAATTGATACTGAGGGAGTTGGTGGTGTGGTTTGCAGGAGCTTGGTTACAAGAGGAAGGGATTTAGTTGTCAGTGGACTGTTTCCGCTGTCACCCAAAGTTTTTGAACTTGTCAATGACTTATGATGAATGCGCTCTAGGTGACGTATAAGGGAGGATGTTCCTAGGTGGTTAACGTCCTTACCCCTACTTATTACAGCTTGACAAAGGCCACACACGGCTTGACACCAGTTGTCCGCATTTCTTTTGAAATAATTCCACACCAAATAATTGATTTTTTTTGTAATTTGACCAGGCATGTCAATGGCCATATTCATCCCACGGACAACAGGTGTTTCCCCGGTTGCCTGACTTAAACAAACCACCTCACCATCAGAATCCTCCTTGTCAATTTCCTCCCCAGCAACACCCATATCCTCATCCTGGTGTACTTCAACAGTGACATCTTCAATTTGACTATCATGAACTGTACCGCGGGTGCTCCTTCCAGCACTTGCAGGGGGCGTGCAAATGGTGGAAGGCGCCACCTCTTCCCGTCCAGTGTTGGGAAGGTCAGGCATTGCAACCGATACAACTGGACTCTCCTTGGGGATTTGTGATTTAGAAGAATGCACAGTTCTTTGCTGTGTTTTTTCCATCTTAACTATTTTAAGTTTTCTAGCAGGAGGATGAGTGCTTCCATCGTCATGTGAAGCTGAACCACTAGCCATGAACATAGGCCAGGGCCTCAGCCGTTCCTTGCCACTCCGTGTCGTAAATGGCACATTGGCAAGTTTACGCTTCTCCTCAGCCGATTTTGATTTTTGGGTCATTTTACTGAGCTTTATTTTTTTTTGTATTTTGCATACTCTCTACTATGACATTGGGCATCGGCCTTGGCAGACGACGTTGATGGCATTTCATCGTCTCGGCCATGACTAGTGGCAGCAGCTTCAGCACGAGGTGGAAGTGGATCTTGATCTTTCCCTATTTTACCCTCCACATTTTTGTTCTCCATTTTTTAATGTGTGGAATTATATGCCAGTAATATATCAATAGCAATGGCTTACTACTATATATACTGCGCACAACTGAAATGCACCACAGGTATGGATGGATAGTATACTTGACGACACAGAGGTAGGTAGAGCAGTGGACTACTGTACCGTACTGCTATATATTATATACTGGTGGTCAGCAAAATTATGCACTGTCCACCTACTATAAATATACTGCGCAAAACTTAAATGCACCACAGGTATGGATGGGATAGTATACTTGACGACACAGAGTTAGGTAGAGCAGTGGCCTACTGTACCGTACTGCTATATATTATATACTGGTGGTCAGCAAAATTATGCACTGTCCTCCTACTATATATATACTGCGCAAAACTTAAATGCACCACAGGTATGGATGGATAGTATACATGACGACACAGAGGTAGGTAGAGCAGTGGACTACTGTACCGTACTGCTATATATTATATACTGGTGGTCATCAAAATGATGCACTGTCCTCCTACTATATATATACTGCACAAAACTTAAATGCACCGCAGGTATGGATGGATAGTATACTTGACGACACAGAGGTAGGTAGAGCAGTGGACTACTGTACCGTACTGCTATATATAAACTGGTGGTCAGCAAAATTCTGCACTGTCCTCCTACTATATACTACAATGCAGCACAGATATGGAGCGTTTTTCATGCAGAGAATGTCTAATACTAGTGGTCACTGGTCAGCAAAACTCTGCACTGTCCTCCTACTATATAATACTGGTGGTCCCCAGTCCCCACAATAAAGCACACTGAGCACAGATATTTGCAGCACACTGAGCACAGATATGGAGCATTTTTCAGGCAGAGAACGTAGATATTTGCAGCACACTGAGCACAGATATTTGCAGCACAATGAGTACAGATATTTGCAGCACACTGAACACAGATATTTGCAGCACACTGAACACAGAAACTGAGAGAACGCCAGCCAAGTCCTCTCACTATCATCTCCAATGCACAAGTGAAAAATGGCGGCGACGCGCGGCTCCTTATATAGAATACGAATCTTGCGAGAATCCGACATCGGGATGATGACATTCGGGCGCGCTCAGGTTAACCGAGCAAGGCGGGAGGATCCGAGTCTGCTCGGACCCGTGAAACAAAGGTTGAAGTTCGGGGGGGTTCGGATCCCGAGGAACCAAACCCGCTCATCACTAATATATATATATATATATATATATTGCATTGGGAAGAAGAGGCGGCACTCTGGAGATTCTGGTAAAGCAGTAAACTCTGTCAGGTGAGACTTTATCAACATTTCGGGGTGCAAGCCCCCGTCTTCACTGTGTGTCCTGAAGACGGGGGCTTGCACCCCGAAACGTTGATAAAGTCTCACCTGACAGAGTTTACTGCTTTACCAGAATCTCCAGAGTGCCGCCTCTTCTTCCCAATGCAATAGATATACAGACTGCCAGGTCTGTTCGGGAGGGCACCGGAGTGTGAGCCTTGCTCAATTAGCCTACGGGGGAGTGCCAGACATATTTCTCCAATATATATATATATATATATATATATATATATATATATACTCATGCTGGTCACCATACCACATACAATATTTACAGGGGTTCAGGGGGTTTCCATATATTTGCATTTTATATATATATTTATGATTCACATATATGGACCTCCCTTACAAATCCTGAGTTTGCCACTGGAGAGGGGACAGGGATAGAGAGAGAGAGAGAGGGAGTGAGCAGGAGAGACTTTTACCTGACACACACAGTACAGCCACAAGTCTGCCATGAAGGCAGACTCTTATCAGCATTAGACTATGTCTCCTAATCACCCATGAATGCGGCACTTCTCTGGGGCCATGAGCCGGCCCTGGTAAAGGGGGGGACATGAGGGAAGCGCAATACAGTTGAACTGGGTCTGGGAGCAGGAGGGGCTGCACAGTCACATCCTCCTGCTGCTGTTCAGTCCCTGCATGGAGGTTGTGATGTGCGGTCTTTCAGCTGACCGCACATCGCTCCCAGGGCCAGCTCCAGCCTAAATTTTTTGTTAAGCAGATATAGATTTTGGTGCCCCTTGGTGTAATAAACCTTCATATATTTACATATTTGTCATTTACTCAGTGTATCGGGAGTACAAGTAATAATGTAACAATGACACAACAGTGTTCTCCCGAGAAAATGTTTCCAGCTGGGTGGCATCAAGAAGTAGCTGGATCTAAACTTGAGATTTTTATATATTCTCATCTTCTTCTTAGAGGTCCAGTCATCTGCAGCTTTTTCATAATCAAAGTCTGCAGGATCTGGTCCCTCTAGTGAAAGAAGCATCAGGTTATTTAGGGTGCTGTGCTTCAGCCGGTTCCTTAGACAGGTTTTAATTCGTTTTAGAGTAGAAAATCCTCTTTCACATTCAGCTGTGCTTACAGGTATGGTCAGCCCAATAGCAGCTAGTTTTGTTAAATTTGGAAAAGATTCTATGAGCTCAGATCTCGTTGAAAATTTCTGCACACTTAGATTTTAATCTAGATTTTTGTAAGACTGTAGTTCAAACAATTTTAATGCAACAGCCCATTCTAATTTATTATTTTCATATATTAAGATTGCCGGACTTCCACTTTTAGAATATTGTTTAAAGAGAATCTCACAAGCCTCATTTTGATCATGGCTTTCTATATTGAAAAGTCTTGAAAAACAGGATATGATTGGCATATCTGGAAATCTTGATTCTAGGTGGTTAATAACTATGTCTATGTATTTACCATAGACATTTTTCTTAAAAGCAGTAGCATTGGCATTGGAACAGTTTACTCGAAGGTCTGACCATTCACCAGCAAGCTGTCGATGGAGGGTTTTTAAAATGAGTAGCAGGTGCATCTTTCAGATCCATGATGCATAGTTTTGTAGCTATTAAGGTAGGGTCTATTTCTGTTAAATTAACATCTTGCCTTTGCCAAACTTTAGATGGGATCCGGTCTGAAGATCGACACTGTCTAGGTCGACAATGTTTAGGTCAACCACTATAGGTCGACAGTCACTATGAACTTTTTCATATTTAACGATCCACGTGGACTAAGATTGGAATGGTAATCTTGCCCGAAGCATGGCGAGTGAAGCGAGCCATGTGAGAGGACACGATGCACTAATTGGGCTTCTTAGTCACTGTACGGAGAAAACGACACCAAAAAAAATCTGAAAAACTGATGTCGACCTTGAAACCCTGTCGACCTAGTGACTGTCAACCTATAGTGGTCAATCTAAACACTGTTGACCTAGACACTGTTGCTTTGATGAGCCACACCCACTTTAGACAACTTAGACAAATGAGGCAGCACATCTGAAAGCATCATAAGTGAAACTACAAAATTGTATGTCACCAGACACCTAGTGTCACTAGCCATTTTAAGTTTAATGTGAGGACTGTTCAGAATTTTTTGCATGTCAGGTAACTCAGCCATTCTAACTGGGGAATTTTGTAAAAAGAAGAACAGGTGTCTTAAGATGTCATTAGATTTGACCAAATAAAGCACCTCAGCAGCTTATTGGGCACTAGCAAGTGCCAGACGGTGTTTTATACAGCGACACTTGACCATGACCCCATCTGTTTCATCTTTTAATAGTTTTGCTACCCCTTTGTGCTTCCCAATCATCACCGCTGCTCCATCAGAGCCTAGGCCACCAAGTTAGATTTTTTTCAATCCTATATTGTCAATTTGTTCAATTATTTTGTTAGTTATAGTTTCAGCTTTTCCATCAGTGATACTTCATGTTGATATAAAACTAACAGTAATCTCTTTTTTGAATTGGCAAACATATTTAATGTATTTAATAAGCTGCTTCAAAACAGAGATATCTGTAGTTTCATCATACAGAACACTGAAATATTCCGCTGAATGTAATTGTTTAAGTATTTTGCATCTTAATTGTGAAGATAAGATGTCCAGCAGTTCTTGAATTACTCTTTCCGAAGTGTAATTTGTGTTTTTTCCAGTATAAAGAAGGGATAAGTATTTACAACCCATAGCCTTACAGTGCTCAAGTACATTTACATACAATGTAGTATGTGGTAGTTTGTTTTTTGCCAACCAATACATCATTCTTAAAGCTCCCACTAAAGCATCTCTCTGCAAGTAAATCAAAACTGAAATGGACTGTTCAATTTCCTCTATCTCAGTTTCTTTAAAAACACGTTTCTGAAGTATATTTGAACACGAATCAGTGTGTAATTTACTTTGCTCATGGTCAATTAAACTTTCTTTTCTGAATCTTTTGCAAGGTATAGTCACCCAAGTCACTTCCTTATTTGCGTCTGGTCTCTTTCCATGTTTTATACAAGTGGAACACATCATTCCATTATCTTTTACTAACAACCACTGAAATGTTTTACACCAGTCACTGTTTACTCCAGATGTGCGATGTTTAGAGAGACATTTTTGATGTGAAACAGACTGTGATACAGAAGATGAAACGGCCATGTCTGTTGTGTCTGCAGTGTCCTTGTTGGAAATCTCTTCCGCTGTTGTGTACATTTTTTCTTTTAATTTTTTTATAAAATAAGATTTTTGTTTTCTGATTTAAATTTTTACTCATTATGGGAACCAGGTGACTAGACACACATGTATTTTTTAACAGCTCCCAAATACTATCCTCACTTGCTGGCACCACAATTAATTTTCAAACAGCTTTCACAGCTGACACAATTGTTTTTTTTTTTAAATTTGCTTTTAGATACTGGCAATTGCTGGCACAATTGTTTTTTTTTTTAATTGGCTTTCAGATACTGGCACTTGCTGGCACAATTGTTTTTTTAATTGGCTTTCAGATACTGGCACTTGCTGGCACAATTGTTTTTTTTTAATTGGCTTTCAGATACTGGCACTTGCTGGCACAATTGTTTTTTTAATTGGCTTTCAGATACTGGCACTTGCTGGCACAATTGTTTTTTTAAATTGGCTTTCAGATACTGGAACTTGCTGGCACAATTGTTTTTTTAATTGGCTTTCAGATACTGGCACTTGCTGGCACAATTGTTTTTTTAATTGGCTTTCAGATACTGGCACTTGCTGGCTAAATAGTTTTTTAAACAGCTTTTTAGAACACTGACTGCCCCTACAAACAGCTCTCAGATACTTCAAGTCTTTGCCCCCACTTGCTAGCTCCACAAAATTATTTTATACAGCACAGTGATAAGGAAGTGAGAGCGGATGCTGGATGTCCACTCTCTTCAATATGTTCAGGCATCTGTTCCCGCCCAGACGCCTCTTCATTTTAAGTAGTGGGAAGGATCTCTGCCCTCCATCAACATCATAGTGTGCATGTCCCCGGATGCCGGATGGAGCGCTTAGTGCTCTTGTTCACCTGGCACCCTTTCCAAAGTTAACATGTTTCCAGCGGGGATGGCTGCTGGATAGAGCTCCGGATGTGACATCATCTTCAGTTATATTTGGAGCTCTGTCCAGCATCCCTCTCCTCCAGAAACATTAACTTTGGAGAGGATGCCGGGCAAACGACAGGGGAAGCGCACATTACTGGGGCTGTGGGGCAAGCCACGGGGACAGACACAGTGGCGGAAAGAGCAGCCGAGCATAAGGGAGTCTTGGCTGCTGGGTGATAAGTGCATGATTGCCTGGCTGACAGACCATAATTTAGAGTGTGGAGAGACCACTAATACAAAGGAATCTATAGATCAAAGGAAAAATAATAAAACACATATGATTCACATAAAAAAACCACATCCCCTAATTCATGTTACACCACAGTAGAGAACCTTATATACATTACACCACAGTATAGCTAATTATACATGTTACAATAAAGAGAAGCTGCTTATACACATTATGCCAGAGAGGTGAGGGTGAGAGAGAGCTGAAGACAAGAGAGAGAGAATCGAGAGCAACAAATGAGGATGAGTGAGAGAGGACAATAGAAAGAAAGAGACAGAGAGGTGATGATGAGAGACAGATGAGGATGAGAGACAGCGTTGAGAGAGGCGAGAGAGTCATGTGAGGAGAGAGATGTGAGGATGAGAGAAAGAGAGAGGTGAGAGAGATGAGGAAAAGAAAGAGGACAAGAGAGATGAGCGTGAGAGAGAGGTGAGGATGAGAGAGAGAGAGGGGTGAGGACAAGAGAGAGGGCAAGAGAAAGAGAGACAGAGAAGTGAGAACGAGAGAGAGGTGAGGACAAGAGAGAGAGAGGTGAGAGATGTGAGGACAAGAGAAAAGAGAGGTGAAGATGAGAGAGAAAGCTGAGGACAAAATATAGAGGTGTGGGAAAGAGAGAGGTGAGCAAGAGAGAGAGGTGAGGGCAAAAGAGAGAGAGAGAGAAATAGGTGACAGGCAAGAGAGTGTTTATGAGAGAGAGAAAATAGGTGAGGGCAAGATAAAGAAAGAGGTGAGGGCAGCAAGAGAGAGAGAAGTTTGTGAGAGGCAAGAGAGGGGTTATTAGAGAGACAAAGAGAGAGAGAGAAGGGGGCGAGAGGCGAGAGAGGGGTTATGACAGAGAGAGAGGTGAGGATGACAGAGTCAGTCACTCACCCTGGCAGATCTCCTTTCCCTGTTGATAGTGAGCTCTTTCAGGATGCTGATGCTGCAGCTGGTCATGCTGCTAGGGGCCAGGATTCGGGACTGCTGGATGATGTGTCTCCTCAGGGCCAGGAACTCAGGTAGGCTGCTGCAGATGAGGTGATGATTGTGGGCAGACAGCCATGTATTGAGCCACACACCATCGCCCAATGCCATGGTGCTGCTCCTCCTCCTTCTTCTCTCAACCGCTGCTGTCCCTGCACTTCTTGCAGTAGGTATAGCTACAGACATTGGCTGGGTGCGGGGAGTGGAACAGAGGACACAAAGACTCCCAGGAGCAGTGGTCACCAGGAGATCAGGCCAAAGCTTCCAATCACTGATGCTCACGCCGCACTGTTTATATGTACTGGCCATTCGCAATGGATTGCTTTGACCTAGGGAGAGGTGGGGAGAGAAGGGGGAAGCGGAGCAGAGGGGACTGAGACACCGGGACATGGGAGAGACATGCAGCAGCTGATAGCCATGCCGCTTCAAGAAGATGTGTCAGTGGCGCTAGCCATGTCCAGGAGGCGCAGGCAGGCAGCAGACACCATGGATGAGACTCTGTGCAGTGGCGGTGAGAGATGGCACCCTTAAGAGCTAGGCACCTATGTAGCTGCATAGGTTGCGTTATTGGCAGGCCGGCCGGCCCTGATCGCTCTTCCTGTATATTGGCGGTGCCTCTCAAATTCATTTGGGGGGTGAGCTACCCCCTTGCCCTCCCCTTCCGTTACGATGCCTGTGTGTTAGATTATTTGAAGGGAAAATACTTCATGATATGTTACCTATGGAGAAGTGGCTAAAATAGTGAAATAGGAAACACACATTTTCCAATAGCAACAAGAAACATTTCTGAGTATCCGCGCTACCTGGGTAATGCTGCAAATTACTGACAGAAGGAAATACCCCATAAAACCTTATGATACAATTTAAATACAAAAGTCAGAGGATATTTGTGCTGCACCCAAAGTATAAAAATTCATGATCAGGGACTTTCCCAAAAACACCTTTTAAAAAGTTCACTTATTAGCACACTTCAAATGGAGAAAGTCAATGAAGATAGCCGTGCACCAATAATGTCAGAATTCATAGCACAGGACTTCTTTTCCCGATACACATTGAAAACTCTTTTCTTTTGGAGCCAAACTTACTTTTAAATTCTCACCCGTAGGCCCATAAAGGTATCTTTTCACCCTCTGATATTGGTTGAAATAAACCCCGTCACAGTACACAGTGTAGCAGCTTAACATATACACACATGAGGACACTTACATTCAAGTTCTGCCCCGCATTCATATAATGGTATCTTTAGCAGGTCTTCTTAGCGTCCTCAGTAAAAGCAATATCCACAGTAGGATGTTCAATAAAAAAGTATTTATATAAAAAATATACACATCATATAAAATCACAAAAAATCCAGCATGAGCACAGTCCAACAGGTGTAATACAGGAGGAGAGAAGTGCAGCAGTTGTTTATTACCTGGGACCTTCCCGGCTGCAGACTCGGGGACCCAGGTAACAGTCAGCGGTGATCAAACTCTCCCACGGCTCCACAAAGACACAGCTCCTGCACAGATGATGACAGCGGCACAAAGACACAGCTCCTTCACAGATAATGACAGTAGCACACAGACACAGTTCCTTCACAGATGATGACATCAGCACATAGACACAGCTCCTTCACATGACAGCGGCACACAGACACAGCTCCTTCACAGATGATGACAGTGGCACACAGACACAGCTCCTTCACAGATGATGACAGCGGCACACAGACACAGCTCCTTCACAGATTATGACAGCGGCACAGACACAGCTCCTTCACAGATGATGACAGTGGCACACAGACACAGCTCCTTCACAGATGATGACAGCAGCACACAGACACAGCTCCTTCACAGATGATGACAGCAGCACACAGACACAGCTCCTTCACAGATTATGACAGCGGCACAGACACAGCTCCTTCACAGATGATGACAGCGGCAAACAGACACAGATTCTTCACAGATGGTGACAGCGGCACACACACACAGCTCCTTCACAGATGATGACAGTGGCACACAGACACAGCTCCTTTACAGATGATGACAGCGGCAAACAGACACAGATTATTCACAGATGATGACAGCAGCACACAGACACAGCTCCTTCACAGATGATGACAGTGGCACACAGACACATATCCTTCACAGATGATGACAGCGGCACACAGACACAGCTCCTTCACAGATGATGACAGCGGCACACAGACACAGCTCCTTCACAGATGATGACAGTGGCACACAGACACATATCCTTCACAGATGATGACAGCGGCACACAGACACAGCTCCTTTACAAATGATGACAGCGGCACAGACACAGCTCCTTCACAGATGATGACAGCGGCACACAGACACAGCTCATTCATAGATGATGACAGCAGCACACAGACACAGCTCCTTCACAGATGATGACAGTAGCACACAGACACAGCTCCTTCACAGATGATGACAGCGGCACACAGACACAGCTCCATCACAGATGATGACAGCAGCACACAGACACAGCTCCTTCACAGATGATGACAGCAGCACACAGACACAGCTCCTTCACAGATGATGACAGCGGCACACAGACACAGCTCCTTCACAGATGATGACAGCAGCACACAGACACAGCTCCTTCACAGATGATGACAGTGGCACACAGACACAGCTCCTTCACAGATGATGACAGCGGCACACAGACACAGCTCCATCACAGATGATGACAGTAGCACACAGACACATATCCTTCACAGATGATGACAGCGGCACACAGACACAGCTCCTTCACAGATGATGACAGCGGCACACAGACACAGCTCCTTCACAGATGATGACAGTGGCACACAGACACATATCCTTCACAGATGATGACAGCGGCACACAGACACAGCTCCTTTACAAATGATGACAGCGGCACAGACACAGCTCCTTCACAGATGATGACAGCGGCACACAGACACAGCTCATTCATAGATGATGACAGCAGCACACAGACACAGCTCCTTCACAGATGATGACAGTAGCACACAGACACAGCTCCTTCACAGATGATGACAGCGGCACACAGACACAGCTCCATCACAGATGATGACAGCAGCACACAGACACAGCTCCTTCACAGATGATGACAGCAGCACACAGACACAGCTCCTTCACAGATGATGACAGCGGCACACAGACACAGCTCCTTCACAGATGATGACAGCAGCACACAGACACAGCTCCTTCACAGATGATGACAGCGGCACACAGACACAGCTCCTTCACAGATGATGACAGCAGCACACAGACACAGCTCCTTCACAGATGATGACAGTGGCACACAGACACAGCTCCTTCACAGATGATGACAGCGGCACACAGACACAGCTCCATCACAGATGATGACAGTGGCACACAGACACAGCTCCTTCACAGATGATGACAGCGGCACACAGACACAGCTCCTTCACAGATGATGACAGCAGCACACAGACACAGCTCCTTCACAGATGATGACAGTGGCACACAGACACAGCTCCTTCACAGATGATGAAAGTAGCACACAGACAAAGCTCCTTCACAGATGATGACAGCAGCACACAGACACAGCTCCTTCACAGATGATGACAGCGGCACACAGACACAGCTCCTTCACAGATGATGACAGCGGCACACACACACAGCTCCTTCACAGATGAAGACAGTGGCACACAGACACAGCTCCTTCACAGATGATGACAGCGGCACACAGAAACAGCTCCTTCACAGATGATGACAGCGGCACACAGACACAGCTCCTTCACAGATGATGACAGTAGCACACAGACATAGCTCCTTCACAGATGATGATAGCAGCACACAGACACAGCTCCTTCACAGATGATGACAGTGGCACACAGACACAGCTCCTTCACAGATGATGACAGTGGCACACAGACACAGCTCCTTTACAAATGATGACAGCGGCACAGACACAGCTCCTTCACAGATGATGACAGCGGCACACAGACACAGCTCCTTCACAGATGATGACAGTAGCACAAAGACACAGCTCCTTCACAGATGATGACAGCGGCACACAGACACAGCTCCTTCACAGATGATGACAGCAGCACACAGACACAGCTCCTTCACAGATGATGACAGCGGTACACAGACACAGCTCCATCACAGATGATTACAGCAGCACACAGACACAGCTCCTTCACAGATGATGACAGTGGCACACAGACACAGCTCCTTCACAGATGATGACAACGGCACACAGACACAGCTCCATCACAGATGATGACAGTAGCACATAGACACAGCTCCTTCACAGATGATGACAGCGGCACACAGACACAGCTCCTTCACAGATGATGACAGCGGCACACAGACACAGCTCCTTCACAGATGATGACAGTAGCACACAGACACAGCTCCTTCACAGATGATGACAGCAGCACACAGACACAGCTCCTTCCCAGATGATGACAGCGGCACACAGACACAGCTCCTTCACAGATGATGACAGCGGCACACACACTCAGCTCCTATACAGATGATGACAGTGGCACACAGACACAGCTCCTTCACAGATGATGACAGCAGCACACAGACACAGCTCCTTCCCAGATGATGACAGCGGCACACAGACACAGCTCCTTCACAGATGATGATAGCAGCACACAGACACAGCTCCTTCACAGATGATGACAGTAGCACACAGACACAGCTCCTTCACAGATGATGACAGCAGCACACAGACACAGCTCCTTCCCAGATGATGACAGCGGCACACAGACACAGCTCCTTCACAGATGATGACAGCGGCACACACAGACACAGCTCCTTTACAGATGATGACAGTGGCACACAGACACAGCTCCTTCACAGATGATGACAGCGGCACACAGACACAGCTCCTTCACAGATGATGACAGCGGCACACAGACACAGCTCCTTCACAGATGATGACAGCAGCACAAAGACACAGCTCCTTCACAGATGATGACAGCGGCACACAGACACAGCTCCTTCACAGATGATGACAGTGGCACACAGACACAGCTCCTTCACAGATGATGACAACGGCACACAGACACAGCTCCATCACAGATGATGACAGTAGCACATAGACACAGCTCCTTCACAGATGATGACAGCGGCACACAGACACAGCTCCTTCACAGATGATGACAGCAGCACACAGACACAGCTCCTTCACAGATGATGACAGTAGCACACAGACACAGCTCCTTCACAGATGATGACAGCGGCACACAGACACAGCTCCTTCACAGATGATGACAGCGGCACACAGACACAGCTCCATCACAGATGATGACAGCGGCACACACACACAGCTCCTTTACAGATGATGACAGTGGCACACAGACACAGCTCCTTCACACATGATGACAGCGGCACACAGACACAGCTCCTTCACAGATGATGACAGCGGCACACAGACACAGCTCCTTCACAGATGATGACAGCAGCACACAGACACAGCTCCTTCACAGATGATGACAGCGGCACACAGACACAGCTCCTTCACAGATGATGACAGCGGCACACAGATCCTTTAAGGATTTTATACGATATGTATATTTTTTGTATATTTTGTATCTATAGGCTGTTAATAACAGCACAGTTTATTTACTCAGAGCCCTGCCTGGCAGATCAATGCAAACTCTGACGGGAGTTCGCTGGGCGATATTCAATTGATTGCCTTGATCGCGCCATTATCAGTCGGGTTTATCCACATAAAGCTGCAAAACTCAACTAAACGTATGAGCGCAATGCAAAAAGTCCTTTTTGGGCACCAAAACAGGTCACTTTTCGTGCATTTCAGCTCACCACCCCCAGGCGTAGCGGGCTGAAATGAAGTTCTCGAGACCATCAGCAGAAACATTTGAATAGCTGCTGGCTGGAGTGCGTGCGTGTGCGTTGGTGCAGGACTGGAATGTCAATGAAATATACAAAACCTTTTGACATTATTTCCAATGTCCAGACCACGCTCTCTGAAGCTCCATCTTCCAGCACTGATATCCTCTGTATGAAATAATATAACTGTAATGCCACGTAGCCTTATAACATGATGAATGATCAGAGGGGCAGAAGGAAATCCTGTGAGAGACACAAAAATGACTCATATTACTAAAATAACCCATGATTACCCACATGGTGCTATGTGTTTTTAGAAGACAGAAGATCCATGTCTGAGGGATAAAGAGTGTTTTGGGTAACTGAAGCTAAAGGAAAACCAGCAGCCGTGGTGCTCTTACAGCGGGTTCTAGATGAAGTAGTAAAATAGAATCTAGAATAATAAACAGCCGAGGTGCTTGTCTAGTTTTGACTTTTTGTGGTAAATTTACTAAAGCTTCTAAAATAGTGAATTGCCTTTTAGAAAATGATAGCCAGCATCTGATTGGTTTCTATGGGCAACATTCACCAATTCTCATTTTTAGAAACTTTAGTAAATGTACCCCTTTTAGCTGATTCATTATATTGTAAGCTTTTATAATCAATATATAGATCAATAGAATGATGGACACGTTCCATCCAAAGTAACTTTTCTTCCATTTAGTGGCTAATAGCTATTCTACCCGTTCTTCACACAAGAGGTTCTGATTATCACGTTTGTACATATAAATGAGTGTTAAAAATTTAGTAAATCTATAGAGATGTAAATTTGAGACGTCTTAATGTAAGTAAATATTAATCCATGGTTCTTGGCGTTACCCGAGGAGCACCCGTAGCAGATACGGTAAAGCATGACAGGAGCATTTTTGTAGTCTAATAGCTTGTACAAACTGGAGGTGCAATCCAGATTTTCATCCGATTGTCTCTTTGGGAGTTATCGTCAACCCCCCCCCCCCCCCCACCCCCCCTGTTCATCCCTTTAAGGGAAATTTATTAAAATTCGAATTATGTAGTTTTTTTTTCTTTTTCCCACCTGCAGAATACCTATGTTACATTTCAGCTTCCGAACATATTGGGAAGTAAGAAAATGAGGGAGTGAGGGAGTGAGTGGATGAGTGAGTGGGAGGGTGAGTGAGTGAGTGAGTTAGTGAGTGAGTTAGAGAGTGTGTCAGTGAGTGAGTGAGTGATTGAGTGAGTGAGCGAGTGGGTGAGTGAGTGATTGAGTGAGTGAGCGAGTGGGTGAGTGAGTGAGTGAGTGAGTGAGTGAGTGAGTGAGAGCTTTTGCATTTAAATATATATAGATTAGTTCTCAATTCCCAATATCATTATTCAGTTGGTCAGCAGAAAACTTACCAGAAAAACAGGCACATGAGTGTAATGTTCATTCTATCTGTGAAGCACCTTGAGTTCTATTGGAGAAAGAGTGTAATACAATTATTATCATTATTATTACTGCCAGAGCCTTGGGTGAATAATCATAAGACTAAACTACTGTTTTAGGCAGGGCAGTAATGGGCACATCAATGGAGAAGGAAGAGAGGTAATAATTGGCAATGCCTCATAAACCTCAGTATAGTTTTAGAATGTCGTGGTTGTGATGAATCATCTTGTGCCTTATCCAGATCAGAAACAGAACCCAGTTTTAGAATTCATATAACCAAGGAATGTGGCCTTTGTGACTCCAATTTTAATGTCTCTGGCTTAATGTATAAATAGTTTTCTGTAATACAGTCTCATCCTGGCAATGATGCTCCAAGCATTTGTGTAGATAAGATGTATATACACTAGTGATGAGCGGGTTCGGATCCTCGGGATCCAAACCCGCCCGAACTTCACCTTTTTTTACACAGGTCCGAGCGACTCGGATCCTCCCGCCTTGCTCGGTTAACCCGAGCGCGCCCGAACGTCATCATCCCGCTGTCGGATTCTCGCGAGATTCGGATTCTATATAAGGAGCCGCGCGTCGCCGCCATTTTCACACGTGCATTGAGATTGATAGGGAGAGGACGTGGCTGGCGTCCTCTCCGTTATAGTAGAAAAGACTGAGTGACTTATAATTGTGGGGAGGATTGGGGACGGGGAGCAGCTGTTAGGGAGTACAGTGCAGGGTTTACCACCAGTGAGTTTAATCCTTTGTTTCTCTACATGAAAAAAACGCTCCACCATATCTGTGCTCAGTGTGCTGCATGATATATCTGTGCTGAGTGCACTGCTCACACTGCCTAATTGTGGGGACTGGGGAGCAGTTATAGCAGGAGTACAGTGCACAGTTTTGTTTGACAGTGACCACCAGTCCAGTATACGTTTGTCTGCCTGAAAAACACTCCTGTGGTGGTTTTTTTCTTCTTCATACTAGTTTAGCAGTCTGCTGACAGTGTCCACCAGGTCCGTTATATACAGCATATTATTATATATATAAGCAGTACGGTAGGCCACGGCTGTACCTACCTCTGTGTCGTCAGTGCACTCGTCGTCCATAAGTAATATAATACTATACTATCCATCCATCTACATTGTATACCTGTGGTGGCTTTTTTTTTTCTTCAGACTAGTTTAGCAGTCTGCTGACAGTGTCCACCAGGTCCGTTATACAGTATATTATATATATAAGCAGTACGGTAGGCCACGGCTGTACCTACCTCTGTGTCGTCAGTGCACTCGTCGTCCATAAGTAATATAATACTATACTATCCATCCATCTACATTGTATACATGTGGAGGTTTTTTTTTTCTTCATACTAGTTTAGCAGTCTGCTGACAGTGTCCACCAGGTCCGTTATATACAGTATATTACATATATAAGCAGTACGGTAGGCCACGGCAGTACCTACCTCTGTGTCGTCAGTGCACTCGTCGTCCTTAAGTAATATAATACTATACTATCCATCCATCTACATTGTATACCTGTGCTGGGTTTTTTTTTCTTCATACTAGTTTAGCAGTCTGCTGACAGTGTCCACCAGGTCCGTTATACAGTATATTATATATATAAGCAGTATGGTAGGCCACGGCTGTACCTACCTCTGTGTCGTCAGTGCACTCGTCGTCCATAAGTAATATAATACTATACTATCCATCCATCTACATTGTATACCTGTGGTGGGATTTTTTTTTCTTCAAACTAGTTTAGCAGTCTGCTGACAGTGTCCACCAGGTCCGTTATATACAGTATATTATATATATAAGCAGTACGGTAGGCCACGGCTGTACCTACCTCTGTGTCGTCAGTGCACTCGTCGTCCATAAGTAATATAATACTATACTATCCATCCATCTACATTGTATACCTGTGGTGGGTTTTTTTTTCTTCATACTAGTTTAGCAGTCTGCTGACAGTGTCCACCAGGTCCGTTATATACAGTATATTATATATATATAAGCAGTACAGTAGGCCACGGCTGTACCTACCTCTGTGTCGTCAGTGCACTCGTCGTCCATAAGTAATATAATACTATACTATCCATCCATCTACATTGTATACCTGTGGTGGGTTTTTTTTTTCTTCATACTAGTTTAGCAGTCTGCTGACAGTGTCCACCAGGTCCGTTATATACAGTATATTATATATATAAGCAGTACGGTAGGCCACGGCTGTACCTACCTCTGTGTCGTCAGTGCACTCGTCGTCCATAAGTAATATAACACTATACTATCCATCCATCTACATTGTATACCTGTGGTGGGGTTTTTTTTTCTTCATACTAGTTTAGCAGTCTGCTGACAGTGTCCACCAGGTCCGTTATATACAGTATATTATATATATATGCAGTACGGTAGGCCACGGCTGTACCTACCTCAGTGTCGTCAGTGCACTCGTCGTCCATAAGTAATATAATACTATACTATCCATCCATCTACATTGTATACCTGTGGTGGTTTTTTTTTTCTTCATACTAGTTTAGCAGTCTGCTGACAGTGTCCACCAGGTCCGTTATATACAGTATATTATATATATAAGCAGTACGGTAGGCCACGGCTGTACCTACCTCTGTGTCGTCAGTGCACTCGTCGTACATAAGTAATATAATACTATACTATCCATCCATCTACATTGTATACCTGTGGTGGCTTTTAGTTGTGCGCAAAATATGGAGAACAAAAATGTGGAGGTTAAAAAAATAGGGAAAGATCAAGATCCACTTCCACCTCGTGCTGAAGCTGCTGCCACTAGTCATGGCCGAGATGATGAAATGCCATCAACGTCGTCTGCCAAGGCCGATGCCCAATGTCATAGTACAGAGCATGTAAAATCCAAAACACAAAAGATCAGTAAAAAAATGACCCAAAAATCAAAATTAAAAGCGTCTGAGGAGAAGCGTAAACTTGCCAATATGCCATTTACGACACGGAGTGGCAAGGAACGGCTGAGGCCCTGGCCTATGTTCATGGCTAGTGGTTCAGCTTCACATGAGGATGGAAGCACTCATCCTCTCGCTAGAAAAAAGAAAAGACTTGCGGCAAAAGCACAGCAAAGAACTGTGCGTTCTTCAAAATCCCAAATCCCAAAGGAGAGTCCAATTGTGTCGGATGCGATGCCTGACCTTCCCAACACTGGACGGGAAGAGCTTGCGCCTTCCACCATTTGCACGCCCCCTGCAAGTGCTGGAAGGAGCACCCGCAGTCCAGTTCCTGATAGTGAAATTGAAGATGTCAGTGTTGAAGTACACCAGCATGAGGATATGGGTGTTGCTGGCGCTGGGGAGGAAATTGACAAGGAGGATTCTGATGGTGAGGTGGTTTGTTTAAGTCAGGCACCCGGGGAGACACCGGTTGTCCGTTGGAGGAATATGGCCATTGACATGCCTGGTCAAAATACAAAAAAAATCAGCTCTTCAGTGTGGAATTATTTCAACAGAAATGCGGACAACTGGTGTGAAGCCGTGTGTTGCCTTTGTCAAGCTGTAATAAGTAGGGGTTAGGATGTTAACCACCTCGGAACATCCTCCCTTATACGTCACCTGCAGCGCATTCATAATAAGTCAGTGACAAGTTCAAAAACTTTGGGCGACAGCGGAAGCAGTCCACTGACCAGTAAATCCCTTCCTCTTGTAACCAAGCTCGCGCAAACCACACCACCAACTCCCTCAGTGTCAATTTCCTCCTTACCCAGGAAAGCCAATAGTCCTGCAGGCCATGTCACTGGCAAGTCTGACGAGTCCTCTCCTGCCTGGGATTCCTCCGATGCATCCTTGAGTGTAACGCCTACTGCTGCTGGAGCTGCTGTTGTTGCTGCTGGGAGTCGATCGGCATCCCAGAGGGGAAGTCGGAAGACCACTTGTACTACTTCCAGTAAGCAATTGACTGTCCAACAGTCCTTTGCGAGGAAGATGAAATATCACAGCAGTCATCCTGTTGCAAAGCGGATAACTGAGGCCTTGACAACTATGTTGGTATTAGACGTGCGTCCAGTATCCGCCGTTAGTTCACAGGGAACTAGACAATTGCTTAAGGTAGTGTGCCCCCGTTACCAAATACCATCTAGGTTCAACTTCTCTAGGCAGGCGATACCGAGAATGTACACGGACATCAGAAAAAGACTCACCAGTGTCCAAAAAATGCAGTTGTACCCAATGTCCACTTAACCACGGACATGTGGACAAGTGGAGCAGGGCAGACTCAGGACTACATGACTGTGACAGTCCACTGGGTAGATGTATTACCTCCCGCTGCAAGAACAGCAGCGGCGGCACCAGTAGCAGCATCTCGCAAACGCCAACTCGTTCCTAGGCAGGCTACGCTTTGTATCACCGCTTTCCAGAATACGCACACAGCTGAAAACCTCTTACGGCAACTGAGGAAGATCATCGCAGAATGGCTTACCCAATTGGACTCTCCTGGGGATTTGTGGCATCGGACAACGCCAGCAATATTGTGCGTGCATTACATCTGGGCAAATTCCAGCAGGTCCCATGTTTTGCACATACCTTGAATTTGGTGGTGCAGAATTATTTAAAAAACGACAGGGGCGTGCAAGAGATGCTGTCGGTGGCCAGAAGAATTGCGGGCCACTTTCGGCGTACAGGCACCGCGTACAGACAACTGGAGCACCACCAAAAACACCTGAACCTGCCCTGCCATCATCTGAAGCAAAAGGTGGTAACGAGGTGGAATTCACCCCTCTATATGCTTCAGAGGATGGAGGAGCAGCAAAAGGCCATTCAAGCCTATACATCTGGCCACGATATAGGCAAAGGAGGGGGAATGCACCTGTCTCAAGCGCAGTGGAGAATGATTTCAACGTTGTGCAAGGTTCTGCAACCTTTTGAACTTGCCACACGTGAAGTCAGTTCAGACACTGCCAGCCTGAGTCAGGTCATTCCCCTCATCAGGCTTTTGCAGAAGAAGCTGGAGGCATTGAAGGAGGAGCTAAAACAGAGCGATTCCGCTAGGCATGTGGGACTTGTTGATGGAGCCCTTCATTCGCTTAACCAGGATTCACGTGTGGTCAATCTGTTGAAATCAGAGCACTACATTTTGGCCACCGTGCTCGATCCTAGATTTAAAACCTACGTTGGATCTCTCTTTCCGGCAGACACAAGTCTGCAGAGGTTCAAAGAACTGCTGGTGAGAAAATTGTCAAGTCAAGCGGAACGCGACCCATCAACATCTCCTCCTTCACATTCTCCCGCAACTGGGGGTGCGAGGAAAAGGCTACGAATTCCGAGCCCACCCTCTGGCGGTGATGCAGGGCAGTCTGGAGCGACTGCTGATGCTGACATCTGGTCCGGACTGAAGGACCTGCCAACGATTACTGACATGTCATCTACTGTCACTGCATATGATTCTCTCACCATTGAAAGAATGGTGGAGGATTATATGAGTGACCGCATCCAAGTAGGCACGTCAGACAGTCCGTACGTATACTGGCAGGAAAAAGAGGCAATTTGGAGGCCCTTGCACAAACTGGCTTTATTCTACCTAAGTTGCCCTCCCTCCAGTGTGTACTCCGAAAGAGTGTTTAGTGCCGCCGCTCACCTTGTCAGCAATCGGCGTACGAGGTTACTTCCCGAAAATGTGGAGAAGATGATGTTCATTAAAATTAATTATAATCAATTCCTCCATGGAGACATTCACCAGCAGCAATTGCCTCCAGAAAGTACACGGGGACCTGAGATGGTGTATTCCAGTGGGGACGAATTAATAATCTGTGAGGAGGGGGATGTACACAGTGAAAGGGGTGATGAATCGGACGATGATGATGAGGTGGACATCTTGCCTCTGTAGAGCCAGTTTGTGCAAGGAGAGATTGATTGCTTCTTTTTTGGTGGGGGCCCAAACCAACCAGTCATTTCAGTCACATTCATGTGGCAGACCCTGTCGCTGAAATGATGGGTTCGTTAAAGTGTGCATGTCCTGTTTTTACAACATAAGGGTTTTTGGGAGGGCCCAAGGACAATTCCATCTTGCACCTCTTTTTTCTTTCATTTTTCTTTGCGTCATGTGCTGTTTGGGGAGTATTTTTTTGAAGGGCCATCCTGCGTGACACTGCAGTGCCACTCCTAGATGGGCCAGGTATTTGTGTCGGCCACTAGGGTCGCTTAGCTTAGTCGTCACACAGCTACCTCATTGCGCCTCTTTTTTTCTTTGCGTCATGTGCTGTTTGGGGAGTATTTTTTGGAAGGGCCATCCTGCCTGACACTGCAGTGCCACTCCTAGATGGGCCAGGTATTTGTGTCGGCCACTAGAGTTGCTTAGCTTAGTCGTCACACAGCTACCTCATTGCGCCTCTTTTTTTCTGTGCGTCATGTGCTGTTTGGGGAGTATTTTTTGGAAGGGCCATCCTGCCTGACACTGCAGTGCCACTCCTAGATGGGCCAGGTGTTTGTGTCGGCCACTAGGGTCGCTTAGCTTAGTCGTCACACAGCTACCTCATTGCGCCTCTTTTTTTCTTTGCGTCATGTGCTGTTTGGGGAGTATTTTTTGGAAGGGCCATCCTGCCTGACACTGCAGTGCCACTCCTAGATGGGCCAGGTATTTGTGTCGGCCACTAGAGTCGCTTAGCTTAGTCGTCACACAGCTACCTCATTGCGCCTCTTTTTTTCTTTGCATCATGTGCAGTTTGGGGAGTATTTTTTGGAAGGGCCATCCTGCCTGACACTGCAGTGCCACTCCTAGATGGGCCAGGTGTTTGTGTCGGCCACTAGGGTCGCTTAGCTTAGTCGTCACACAGCTACCTCATTGCGCCTCTTTTTTTCTTTGCGTCAAGTGCTGTTTGGGTAGTATTTTTTGTAAGGGCCATCCTGCCTGACACTGCAGTGCCACTCCTAGATGGGCCAGGTGTTTGTGTCGGCCACTAGGGTCACTTAGCTTATTCGTCACACAGCTACCTCATTGCACATCTTTTTTTCTTTGCGTCATGTGCTGTTTGGGGAGTATTTTTTGGAAGGGCCATCCTGCCTGACACTGCAGTGCCACTCCTAGATGGGCCAGGTGTTTGTGTCGGCCACTAGGGTCGCTTAGCTTAGTCGTCACACAGCTACCTCATTGCGCCTCTTTTTTTCTTTGCGTCATGTGCTGTTTGGGGAGTATTTTTTGGAAGGGCCATCCTGCCTGACACTGCAGTGCCACTCCTAGATGGGCCAGGTGTTTGTGTCGGCCACTAGGGTCGCTTAGCTTAGTCGTCACACAGCTACCTCATTGCGCCTCTTTTTTTCTTTGCGTCATGTGCTGTTTGGGGAGTATTTTTTGGAAGGGCCATCCTGCCTGACACTGCAGTGCCACTCCTAGATGGGCCAGGTGTTTGTGTCGGCCACTAGGGTTGCTTAGCTTAGTCGTCACACAGCTACCTCATTGCGCCACTTTTTTTCTTTGCGTCATGTGCTGTTTGGGGAGTATTTTTTGGAAGGGCCATCCTGCCTGACACTGCAGTGCCACTCCTAGATGGGCCAGGTGTTTGTGTCGGCCACTAGGGTCGCTTAGCTTAGTCGTCACACAGCTACCTCATTGCACCTCTTTTTTTCTTTGCGTCATGTGCTGTTTGGGGAGTATTTTTTGGAAGGGCCATTCTGCCTGACACTGCAGTGCCACTCCTAGATGGGCCAGGTGTTTGTGTCGGCCACTAGGGTCGCTTAGCTTAGTCGTCACACAGCTACCTCATTGCGCCTCTTTTTTTCTTTGCGTCATGTGCTGTTTGGGGAGTATTTTTTGGAAGGGCCATCCTGCCTGACACTGCAGTGCCACTCCTAGATGGGCCAGGTGTTTGTGTCGGCCACTAGGGTCGCTTAGCTTAGTCGTCACACAGCTACCTCATTGCGCCTCTTTTTTTCTTTGCGTCATGTGCTGTTTAGGGAGTATTTTTTGGAAGGGCCATCCTGCCTGACACTGCAGTGCCACTCCTAGATGGGCCAGGTGTTTGTGTCGGCCACTAGGGTCGCTTAGCTTAGTCGTCACACAGCTACCTCATTGCGCCTCTTTTTTTCTTTGCGTCACGTGCTGTTTGGGGAGTATTTTTTGGAAGGGCCATCCTGCCTGACACTGCAGTGCCACTCCTAGATGGGCCAGGTGTTTGTGTCGGCCACTAGGGTCGCTTAGCTTAGTCATCACACAGCTACCTCATTGCGCCTCTTTTTTTCTTTGTGTCATGTGCTGTTTGGGGAGTATTTTTTGGAAGGGCCATCCTGCGTGACACTGCAGTGCCACTCCTAGATGGGCCAGGTGTTTGTGTCGGCCACTTGTGTCGCTTAGCTTAGCCATCCAGCGACCTCGGTGCAAATTTTAGGACTAAAAATAATATTGTGAGGTGTGAGGTGTTCAGAATAGACTGGAAATGAGTGTAAATTATGGTTATTGAGGTTAATAATACTATGGGATAAAAATGACCCCCATATTCTATGATTAAAGCTGTTTTTTAGGGTTTTTTGAAAAAAACACCCGAATCCAAAACACAACCGAATCCGACCAAAAAAATTTGGTGAGGTTTTGCCAAAACGCGTTCGAACCCAAAACACGGCCGCGAAACCGAACCCAAAACCAAAAGACAAAACCCGAAAAATTTCCGGTGCACATCACTAATATACACTGCTCAAAAAAAATAAAGGGAACACTTAAACAACACAATGTAACGCCAAGTCAATCACACGTCTGTGAAATCAAACTGTCCACTTAGGAAGCAACACTGATTGACAATCAATTTTACATGCTGTTGTGCAAATGAATTAAACAACAGGTGGAAATTATAGGCAATTAGCAAGACACCCCCAATAAAGGAGTTGTTCTGCAGGTGGTGACCACAGACCACTTCTCAGCTCCTATGCTTTCTGGCTGATGTTTTGGTCACTTTTGAAAGCTGGCAGTGCTTTCACTCTAGTGGTAGCATGAGACAGAGTCTACAGCCCACACAAGTGGCTCAGGTAGCGCAGCTCATCCAGGATGGCACATCAATGCGAGCTGTTGCAAGAAGGTTTGATGTATCTGTCAGCGTAGTGTCCAGAGCATGGAGGCGCTACCAGGAGACAGGCCAGTACATCAGGAGATGTGAAGGAGGCCGTAGGAGGGCAACAACCCAGCAGCAGGACCACTACATCCTCCTTTGTGCAAGGAGGAACAGGAGGAGCACTGCCAGAGCCCTGCAAAATGACCTCCAGCAAGCCACAAATGTGCATGTGTCTAGCCAAACGATCAGAAACAGACTCCATGAGGGTGGTATGAGGGCCCAACGTCCACAGGTGGGGGTTGTGCTTACAGCCCAACACCGTGCAGGACGTTTGGCATTTACCAGAGAACACCAAGATTGGCAAATTCGCAACTGGCGCCCTGTGCCCTTCACAGATGAAAGCAGGTTCTCACTGAGCACATGTGACAGACGTGACAGATGTGAGTGAGTCTAGAGATGCCAAGGAGAACGTTCTGCTGCCTGCAACATCCTCCAGCATGACAGGTTTGTCAGTGGTTCAGTAATGGTGTGGGGTGGCATTTCTTTGGGGGGCCGCACAGCCCTCCATGTGCTCGCCAGAGGTAGCCTGACTGCCATTAGGTACTTAGATGAGATCCTCAGACCCCTTGTCTGACCATATGCTGGTGCGGTTGGCCCTGGGTTCCTCCTAATGTAAGACAATGCTAGACCTTACGTGGCTGGAGTGTGTCAGCAGTTCCTGCAAGATGAAGGCATTGATGCTATGGACTGGCCCACCCGTTCCCCGGACCTGAATCCAATTGAGGACATCTGGCACATCATGTCTCGCCCCATCCACCAATGCCACGTTGCACCACAGACTGTCCAGGAGTTGGCGGATGCTTTAATCCAGGTCTGGGAGGAGATCCCTCAGGAGACCATCCGCCACCTCATCAGGAGCATGCCCAGGCATTGTAGGGAGGTCATACAGGCACGTGGAGGCCACACACACTACTGAGCCTCATTTTGACTTGTTTTAAGGACATTACATCAAAGTTTGATCAGCCTGTAGTGTGTTTTTCCACTTTATTTTTGAGTGTGACTCCAAATCGAGACCTCCATGGGTTAATAAATTTGATTTCCATTGATCATTTTTGTGTGATTTTGTTGTCAGCACATTCAACTATGTAAAGAACAAAGTATTTAATAAGAATATTTCATTCATTCAGATTTAGGATGTGTTATTTTAGTGTTCCCTTTATTATTTGAGCAGTGCATATATATCCCCTAAGAATACCAGTGAGTGATAATGGAAAGTTTAGATGTCTCTTCGGTTCTCGGTGCTGAGTGTGAATTCAGGTAACTGTGAATCCTTCAGTCTTGGGAGGAACATTTACATATCAATAGATCAGTCATATACATTAATCAGTGATGCTGACGTGGTTATATTTGTGTGCTGTATAGAATGCATGCAGGTTAATATTTTTTTCTGACTTAGAAAGGTATATATATATATATATATATATATATATATATTATTGTATATATAAGTACAGAGCAGTGTAACTGTGACCCATTCGTGTCCCTGACAAGCAGTATAGAAGCTATAGAATAGTATATATATTATTGTATATATAAGTACAGAGCGGTGTAACTGTGACCCATGCGTGTCCCCAGTAGCGGATCTTGCCACGGGCAAGCAGGACTTTTGCCCGGGGCGCTGCCTTCCGGAGGGCGCTGGCGCCGTCCGGAGGGCGCCGCACCATGGCAAGATCCGCCACTGCTGTGCCCTCCACTGCCCGCTGTGTCCCCCCGGCTCCTGCGGCTGTGGTCCCCTGTGAAGGGAACTAGACGCGTAGCGTCTAGTTTCCCTTCGCGGAGAGGACCTTTGCTGAGAGGTGCGCAATGACGTCATCGCGCACCGCTCAGCATTTAAGCGGTGCTTCTACTGTACAGGGGGCGTGACTGACCACGCCCCCTGTATTAAGCCACACCCCCATTCCCTGCCCGGGGCGCCGAGGGCCCTCGAACCGGCCCTGCGTGTCCCTGACAAGCAGTATAGAAGCTATAGAATAGTATACAGGTTGAGTATCCCATATCCAAATATTCCGAAATATGGAATATTCCGAAATACGGACTTTTTTGAGTGAGAGTGAGATAGTGAAACCTTTGTTTTCTGATGGCTCAATGTACACAAACTTTGTTTAATACACAAAGTTATTAAAAATATTGTATTAAATGACCTTCAGGCTGTGTGTATAAGGTGTATATGAAACATAAATGAATTGTGTGAATGTACACACACTTTGTTTAATGCACAAAGTTAGAAAAAATATTGGCTAAAATGACCTTCAGGCTGTGTGTATAAGGTGTATATGAAACGTAAATGCATTATGTGCTTAGATTTAGGTCCCATCACCATGATATCTCATTATGGTATGCAATTATTCCAAAATACGGAAAAATCCCATATCCAAAATACCTCTGGTCCCAAGCATTTTGGATAAGGGAGACTCAACCTGTAATATATTATTGTATATATCAGTACAGAGCAGTGTAACTGTGACCCATGCGTGTCCCTGACAAGCAGTATAGAAGCTATAGAATAGTATATATATTATTGTATATATCAGTACAGAGCAGTGTAACTGTGACCCATGTGTATCCTGACAAGCAGTATAGAAGCTATAGAATAGTATATATATTATTGTATATATCAGTACAGAGCAGTGTAACTGTGACCCATGCGTGTCCTGACAAGCAGTATAGAAGCTATAGAATAGTATATATATTATTGTATATATCAGTACAGAGCGGTGTAACTGTGACACATGTGTCCTGACAAGCAGTATAGAAGCTATAGAATAGTATATATATATTATATATCAGTACAGAGCAGTGTAACTGTGACACATGTGTCCTCCTGACAAGCAGTATAGAAGCTATAGAATAGTATATATATATTATATATCAGTACAGAGCTGTGTAACTGTGACACATGTGTCCTCCTGACAAGCAGTATAGAAGCTATAGAATAGTATATATATTATATATCAGTACAGAGTGGTGTAACTGTGACCCATGTGTCCTGACAAGCAGTATAGAAGCTATAGAATAGTATATATATTATTGTATATATCAGTACAGAGCGGTGTAACTGTGACCCATGCGTGTCCTGACAAGCAGTATAGAAGCTATAGAAAAGTATATATATTATTGTATATATCACTACAGAGCAGTGTAACTGTGACACATGTGTGTCCTCCTGACAAGCAGTATAGAAGCTATAGAATAGTATATATATTATTGTATATATCAGTACAGAGCGGTGTAACTGTGACCCATGCGTGTCCTGACAAGCAGTATAGAAGCTATAGAATAGTATATATATTATTGTATATATCAGTACAGAGCGGTGTAACTTTGACCCATGCGTGTCCTGACAAGCAGTATAGAAGCTATAGAATAGTATATATATTATTGTATATATCAGTACAGAGCAGTGTAACTGTGACCCATGCGTGTCCCTGACAAGCAGTATAGAAGCTATAGAATAGTATATATGTTATTGTATATATAAGTACAGAGCGGTGTAACTGTGACCCATGTGTGTCCTGACAAGCAGTATAGAAGCTATAGAATAGTATATATATTATTGTATATATCAGTACAGAGCGGTGTAACTGTGACCCATGTGTCCTGACAAGCAGTATAGAAGCTATAGAAAAGTATATATATTATTGTATATATCAGTACAGAGCGGTGTAACTGTGACCCATGTGTGTCCTGACAAGCAGTATAGAAGCTATAGAAAAGTATATATATATTATTGTATATATAAGTACAGAGCAGTGTAACTGTGACCCATGTGTGTCCTCCTGACAAGCAGTATAGAAGCTATAGAATAGTATATATATTATTGTATATATAAGTACAGAGCGGTGTAACTGTGACCCATGCGTGTCCCTGACAAGCAGTATAGAAGCTATAGAATAGTATATATATTATTGTATATATCAGTACAGAGCAGTGTAACTGTGACCCATGCGTGTCCTGACAAGCAGTATAGAAGCTATAGAAAAGTATATATATTATTGTATATATCAGTACAGAGCGGTGTAACTGTGACCCATGTGTGTCCTGACAAGCAGTATAGAAGCTATAGAATAGTATATATATTATTGTATATATCAGTACAGAGCAGTGTAACTGTGACCCATGTGTGTCCTGACAAGCAGTATAGAAGCTATAGAATAGTATATATATTATTGTATATATCAGTACAGAGCAGTGTAACTGTGACCCATGCGTGTCCTGACAAGCAGTATAGAAGCTATAGAATAGTATATATATTATTGTATATATAAGTACAGAGCAGTGTAACTGTGACCCATGCGTGTCCTGACAAGCAGTATAGAAGCTATAGAATAGTATATATATTATTGTATATATCAGTACAGAGCAGTGTAACTGTGACCCATGCGTGTCCTGACAAGCAGTATAGAAGCTATAGAATAGTGTATATATTATTGTATATATAAGTACAGAGCAGTGTAACTGTGACACATGTGTCCTGACAAGCAGTATAGAAGCTATAGAATAGTATATATATTATTGTATATATAAGTACAGAGCAGTGTAACTGTGACCCATGTGTATCCTACTGACAAGCAGTATAAAAGCTATAGAAAAGTGTACTTGGAATGTGATACAATAAGACTGATTGGCTTTACCTGTGACCGGCCGTGTAATGTACTCCTGTGATTACTCTTGTATTGTGCTCTGCAGGTGTGCTCTGGGAAGGAAGCCGATCATCTTATCCCACTCAGGCTGGGAGCTGGGTGCAGATGTCTCCACCGTTCCCACACGTTGTGTAATTACAGGCCAGTCCCTGTGTTGTGTGCTGGCTGCCGGGATAACACTATTATATTGCATAGGATCAGTCCAACATGTCTAAGAGCTGATATTTATTACATTGACTGTGATTTTATGAAACTTCATCATAAATGGGTCACACTCCTTGTGATAAAGGCAATTACTGCACATTCGTTAGTGAGTTGAAAAAGATGCATCACTGTCCGTTGCAGAACCACCAATCACAAATATAGGCCAAGGTATAAGCTTTCATTGTCACTGCATGTGGTGAATGGCATGTTGGTCATTTTGTGTTTTTTTTTGTTTTCTGGCAGTAAACTTTCCCTGTTTTACAGCTGGTGTTTTTGTCTTTAGCAATCTAAAACATTGTTTTGATTTCTTTTTTAACCTTCTATGCCCTTGAACACCGGCTCTAGTAGATGTTGAAGAACTAATATCACAATCATCATGACAGTCAGCAGCCACAAACTGATTGTGATCCATATACTGCAACTCAGTGTTTATATTTATTAATGCAGTGGGGCACGGCACCTACTGGGCTTTATTGAACACACAAAAGTACAAAAAAACAACACTTTTTTTCACAAATGACAATTTACACTGTGGACTTACAGTGCTTATATATATATAGATAGATAGATAGATAGATAGATAGATAGATAGATAGATAGACATACACACAGTGCATATGGAAAGTAATCGCAGCGCTTCACTTTTCGCATATTTTGTTATGTTACAGCCTTATTCCAAAATAGAATAAATTAATTTTTTGTCTACAAATTTTACACACAGTACCCCATAATGACCATGTGAAAAAACTTTTTTTTGAGATTTTTCCAAATGTATTAAAAATAAAAAACTAGAAATCACATGTACATTAGTATTCACAGCCTTTGCCATGAAGCTCAATATTGAGTTCAGGTGCATCCTGTTTCCACTGATAATACTTGAGATGTTCCTACAGCTTAATTGGTGTCCACCTGTGATAAATACAGTTGATTGGACATGATTTGGAAAGGCACACACCTGTCTATATAAGGTCCCACACTTGACAGTGCATGTCTGAGCACAAACCAAGCATGAAGTCAAAAGAAATTGTCTGTAGACCTCCGAGACAGAATTGTCTTGAGGCACAAATCTGGAGAAGGATACACAAAAATATTTGCTGCTTTGAAGGTCTCAATGAGCACAGTGGACTCTATCATCCATAAATGGAAAAGTTCGAAACCACCAGGCCTCTGCCTAGAGCTGGAAAAAGGGGGGGACCTGGACTGCACGTCCTATTACTAAAGATATCAAGAGGTGCTATTATGCTGAGGCTTCTAATACAATGCTGGAGGAAGAGAGATGCAGATGCACACTCTTAGCACTAAGAACACTGATAGTAAAAATAATTTAAATAAACCCTCACAATTAACATGGAGTATAATTAAAGTTCTTAGCACACATTTGCGCAAATATGTACCTCGGCCAGGTGACTTCATCATATGGGTCCCTAGCATTCCTAATACTATCACATTCTATAAAAGTATTCAGGACTTACCTCCAAATAGGGCCTTATCAATGTGTGATCTGAAATGCAGGAACCTAGCTAACTAAAACACCTGAGGGTAAATGGGAGGAGTGCCAATCCAGAGGAAGGAAGCCTTGCCTTCCAGTGTACAATATATACACAAATATACATACATCTTGCACGACATGCATTGAGTGAAATTCTCAATCACGGCCCCACCCATTTTGATTAAAACTTTAACTTCCTGTTATCTTCAGAAAAACAATGCTATACAATACAAACAATACAGACTATGCAATACAATACGATTCTACAGCCTAGCTGTAGAAAGAAACAATTTTCAACACAGTAAAGGAATTGGAAATACAATGCATAAAAATGTATAAAAATGTGTCAATGGAAAACAGTCAATAAAACAGTAAATACAATAATTTAAAATGATACTAGCATATCCAGGGGAGTCACGACCACCTGCAGCAGCACCTTCTCACTGGTACCTGCTTCCCCTGTGTTGGTTATTTTCCTGCAGCCCTGCTTCAGCCTCAGTCAGACCCCCACTGCTTTCACTCTCGGTACCTGCTCCGCTGCTTACCGCCATTGTTCACCGCCTGCCCTGCTGTCTCATTCGCAAATTCGGCTCCCCCTGGTGCCAAGCTTGCTCCGGTGTTCGGTGCATTCCCCGGCTCCCGCATGCACACGTGCGCATCCTCGTCACTTCTGCCACGTCACATCACAGCCTCCGCTTCCGCCTCATCACAACCGCTGATCTCCAACTCTCACAGCCACCTCTCAAGTGCACACACTGGTAGTGTACACTCATGAAGCCGCACAGATGCTCGTGTAAGGTGCCAGATCTGATGTCCGTCCGCATTTTTATAATGGTAAATAATTTCTCACATTGGAAGAAACTAGAATACAATTTACTGCCCCATTAGATTTCTTGGTGTTTGTTACTAAGTCCCTTAAATCTTTAATACAGATGGGTCCATCGTTATCTTGACTAGTTTTCTGCGCCTAGTCTCAACATGATTTATTAGCATAAACCCTTCATCTATTGTTCTCAGCTGCAATACAATATAGAGAACAATACAGCAGGGGATTAAGTCCAACTGGCCAGTCTCAGTTAATCCTATTAAAGGTCAAGATAAATGTGGACCCATCTGTATAAGATCTTTTTTTTTAATGTCAAGCTTGGCTGCCTCAAAATTTGAGCCCATTATCCTCAATATTCTCCTGCCCAAATAACAGATGTACTTCTGTGAGTGAGCAAAGATCTCAATAGATGTTTGCATTTGGAAAGAAAGCTCATTGAAGCAGATTATCTATAGGAGTCTCGGGGAGATCATGGGCTTTGTCAGAGTCAACTGACTTTTTGAATTTTTTTATTAAAACTTCAAAACTATTTTCTGAATAGAATTCCGTACAGAAGTCTTTAGCAAGAAAAGGAAACTGACTTTGAGAATCCTTGCTTTGATGAAAAGCAACAAATAAAAGCACTGTTTGCAAATTATCAAGGAGCTATGCCAAACATAAGGGAAGCCCTTTGAACTTGAATTGTTGATTGTGAAATACAAAAATGAATATACTTCAATGATCCTGCTAAATTAGAACTTTCAAATATATATCCTAGGCATACATAGACACAAGTGACTTGTCTTTATAATGACATGCTTGGAAAAAGTGAGATGTTTGGAGTCTGGAGGACCAAGTTTGAGTACCCAATGGTTAGTGTTTCAATTAATTGTGCAGCTTTTCAGCTACAAGATTGTGTTAAAGTGATCAGTAAAAATATCCAAAATACTTGTGATTTTTTTGAAGGGTATTCATATATTAATTGAAGTATATCTCATACCAGATGATTGTTTACTGACCACTCTGGTTGTGTGTTCTTTGTACACTAAAATACTGCACACAGAGGGCATTAAGGCACTAAACATATCACCCCAGATAGGTCCATATTCAGGTATAATAATTTAGTTTATCATTACTACTTGAGATTGTTCTTGTAACCATTTTATGTATGCTAATGAGTTTTTCATGCAGCTGTGAGGGACTGCAATGGGATCATACTTGGACCATGCATATGTAATTATTTTTATGGATAATTATGAAATTAGTAGCTTATGCCATTATATGGGGATAAGCTCAATTATTTTAAACAATTATTTGACATTATTTTTGCTACCTCAATCAAAAGCTATAGACAGACAAAGAGGAAGGGGGGTGCAAATCCCCACCCCCAAATTCCCTTCCGCACACTGGATATTACCTGTAACCATCCCTGAACCTATCTGGTCAATCAAAAGCTATGTATTAATTTTTGGGACATTCTGATTCTCAAAAAATACATTAGGTTGGTACACACTTTATATTGTAAATCTACTGATCAGAACATTCTTCTTGTTCATTCAAGCCATCATCCAGATGACTTAAAAAACAAGTTACCTATATCTCAATTCCTATTAGTTTTTAGAAATATCTCAGAAGCTGACCTTATTGGGGTGCAAATGGAGAAGAGAAGGCAAAGATTACTTTTAAGCGGATACATTAGAAGGTGGGCGACTATTGCCTCACCAGGTCAAGAAAATTGTCCCAGAATGATATAAAGACACCCAAAGGGTTGCAGAAACCTGACATTATGATCCAGGGCGTGAGATGTGATGTAAACTTTTGGACAGAGTAGTTTTGGATAGAAACATTAGCTGATCGGTGCCTCTGATGTGGATATGGGAAAAATTAGGACAGCCCTGCCATTGCTAAGTGTGTGACGTGTCCCGAAATGTAAAATATATTCTATATAGAACCAACATGAGAACTACACCCTCCAGCAGAGAGAATTTGCAGACCACCAGCAAAGGAAGTTTCACTGTCTGGGATGTACAACCTGCAAGGTGCTGATTATGTGTCTTTTCCACGTCCGCAGAATGGAAAGAGAATCAGCATCACCTAACATGCCTATTGAATAATGTCATCTACTTCTTGATATTCCAGTGCAGGCTAATGTATGTGGGCAGGATCACAAGGAACTTTAGGGTGAGAATGACTCAACATAGGTCTGATATAAAATTGGCATATGAGAAAGGTGTCACTAATAGACCAGTGGCATCACGCTGTTTGCAGGTTGGCCATTAACAAGCTAGCCTAAATATATGATTATTGACTGGGTGCCCCCACTGAGAAGAGGTGGTGAAAGGAGCTGGAGGACTTTTACTGTTGAAAAAAGAGGACAGATGGACATATGGATTGGAGACCAAGGCCCAAAAAGGTATGGATGAATATAATCACCTAAACATTTAAAAAAAAAAACAATATTGGAAGCCTTTCGGTCCTGTTAATATATCCTGGTCTTAGTAACAACAGCTGGATTTTTTTAATTTATTTTTTTGGTCCATTGATGTCTCAATATATTCATTATTTCATAAAAGTGTTTTGATTTATGGATTTACCGACTTTTTTTCCATTATGGTCCTTTATATGTATATTGATTTTTAGTAAATTCACTGTGTGTATGTATATGTGTGTATATATATATATATATATATTGATAATGTCGATTTTATATTAAAACATAAAGCTATACCTTTAAACACACTTTAACCATGGAGCCGCTGCGGCCGCTAGACTTAATATGCACTCTATGTACCTTTTACGCTATTTACGTAATGAGTCCCGTACAATGTACGGACTCTGCGTACAAACGCAGCGCTGAAGGTACAAAGTACCCGCAGCGCGTACACACCCAATTGATAACGCTTTTAAACCTTATACAGATAAGCAATACAATAATGAATACACTTTAAACCTTAGCAGGGAAAAAAGGACACGACACCAATTGTGATTTTACCGCTGGGTTCCGACACCACAGTGGATTATTTCTTAAAGGGGGTTTACAATACAAATTATGCACTACAATACACCAGAGTAAATGGCTACAGTCAATGTACATACGTGAGTAGATTCGCTTGTGCAACCCGGCCCGGTCCTCCGCAATCAGGTTGATAGCGTTGTGAGTCTTGTGTGTGGCCAGACTGCAGCAGGCTTTATTTATACAATTCTTCCAAAAGCAATACAATGGATACTGTAATCCCTTTGTCCATTGGACACAGGATTGCACCTTTAAAGTACAGGAGAGGTCATAGGTTGATTTGAAAAGGTAGGCGATGTCTTTCCTAACTGCTCTTGTGGGTGCTCTCCTCTGGATTCTCGCCGCACACATAATCTACAGTAAATACAGTTTATATCTATATTTTGCTTCTGCACCTAACTATCCTCAGGAACATGCGATCTTCCGCAAACCAACACCGGAATGTTACCCTTAAAATACCCTACAGTTGGATACCAAACACCACCTTATAACCTTAGTCTGCCCCCTCCTATCCTGTAAATGTGAATCCCTTTGTTCTGGAATCATTTAAACTGTTGTTACTTTCTGATGTGATGCAGGGGGACTATGTGTACAATATGCACTATTTGGATTAAATATGTAATGCTTTGATAGCTCTCCATGCATTCACAAACTCTGCCGTAAATACCCACACCACACGCAGGACCGCAGGAGCGACCGTACGCAAATTGTGGATATGTGCACGCACGGCAGAACAAGTGCACGCGCAGCGGGCATGAGTGTGTGGTTTGTACTTGATGTGTGTGCTGCAATATTTTTCGACTTTGACAGTCCACCCTTTGGCAGTCACCAATAACTGCCACTATCTAAACACTAAACAGAAAAATATATAATACAATATTTACAGAAGATGATGATCGGGGGAGAGTTGTAGGTGGGAAATGTATGACCTAGTGGGACAGTAAAAAGTATGTATGTATGAATCCATGTCTGAGGGGCATGTATCATCGTGCCGTATATGTTCTAAATAAGCTTCGAGGTATTGCGAAGCATACATTAAATCCTTCTTATCCCATATTAAAGGTCTGCAAGTGGGCCAACAAACACTACCAAGCTCTTTTCGGCTTCTTGTTCCAACAAATGGGGTGCACATTTAGTTGATGATACATGGAGGGGGAACATATGTGAGTGCTAGTATATGTGGATATCACCTGTCGACTATGTGTGTCATTAACTGAAGGTTGTAGAGATGAAGATAAGACACATATCTAAAATACATTCACATAACATTTTCATAAACATTATTGGGTATGGTCGATGTCTTTTCCAGATGGGTGTGTCTGGGCAGAGGGGGAGACAAAGGAAAAAAGGGTGAAAGAAACAGGCCATGTAATTCATTTGCAATCCTTATCACAACACTGTCTCTATGGATGGGTCGTAAATTAAATCTGCTGCTGTAGCAGCGCCCCCGCTCCTTAGACTCATCATTTTTGTGCCATGCTTGCACCGCATCAGAATTCGAACACACCTAAATATCAAGCCAATAATTATGACGACTCCCAGGATACAAAGGAGAAACTTCCCTTCACTCATAATAACATTTTGAGCCCACTCTCCTAAACCTGAGAACCAATTGCGTGGGTTCAACCATGAGACCCAGCCGGTCACTTCATTACTCACAGCAGTCAGGGTAAGGTTGTGTCTCCTCCGGTACTCCCACTTCAACTGCAAGATATCGTCCATCTTTTGATCGATGATCTCGGTTGGGTCATCAGTGCTGTTTGTAATATACGTGCAGCACTTCACACCATATTGAGCTGCCAAAGTGACACAGTAACCACTCGTCACAGCTGTGATATAATTAAGGACCATCCTGTGCTGGATCAGTTCCGTCTTGTAAGCTTGTAACTCCCTTCCTGTATACCTGAAGGTGTCGTCATACATCTCAGTGATATTATCTATCAAGTTCGCTAGCACATGGATATACCTATAATTTATAATTCCTCTGGCAGTACGGGTGATGTCTAATGTGAGAAGGAATTGAATCCCGGTGGATTCGTGGATCAAATCTATGAGGTGTCTCTTGACGATGTGTTCATAGTGAGTATGAGTATAAGGAGCCTGAGCACTGCGGTGAACCTCTTTAATCTTATCATGGGTTATGGTCATGACCTCTGGCAGTACTCTCCCAATATAACACAATTCCTCTGAGCTCGGGGCAAGCCACTTGTACGCCTTCCTCCCACATATGAAATAGGCATCATCGGGGAGAACATAGGGGACAAAATTTGACATCACCATATTGCAAACTTTCCAAGTGAAAAACCCAATCCCTAGTTCTCCCATCTGCTCTGTACAAGTATCGGGCTGGATTATATGAGCACAGTACCCTGGTGATACTTTTCCAGGGATGCAGTCAGTTTACCTCCAATCAAAATCCCGACGTTCAAAATCCCGACACCAATTGACCGATGGTCAAAATCCCGACAAGGTCAAAATCCCGACATGGACAAAATACCGACATTTAAAAAACCGACAAGGTCAAAATACCGACATGTAAAATGCCGACAGGTCAAAATACCGACATGAGTTTTTCATGAGTTTTTTCATTGAAACCGACTTGTTCATACTTTACCATCCCAGTGGACCTGCAGGGGGAATATAATAGTGTGCCCGAAGCATGGCGAGCGCAGCGAGCCATGCAAGGGGACGCGGTACACTTTATATGGTGTCCATGTTGACTTATGTCGACATACACACACAAAAACAACAAAAAACGCATGTCGGTATTTTGACCTGTCGGCATTTTACATGTCGGTATTTTGTCCATGTCGGGATTTTGACCTTGTCGGGATTTTGACCATCGGTCAATTGGTGTCGGGATTTTGAACGTCGGGATTTTGATTGGAGGTATTTCATACCGATCCCCTTTTCCAACCCACATGGTCTTGCTTCCTCGAGTATACCTATACCGGAAATACCTTCCACTGTTGGCTATTTGGCGTACAAGTTGCGAGTCTATGGGTATCTTATCAGCTCTGTATGAAAAGGTCATTGGTTATTCCAGGTCACTTCCCAATTTCCCGGTTTTTGGTAATTGGAAATGTTGAAACATAATAAGGATCTATCTACATGATACTGGTGGAGCTTCAAGCTAGGGGGCCTAGAAATATTAAATTTCTTGTCCACCGGTCTCCCACCCCGTAATTCGAGTACCTCATCTATTGCTAAAGGGTACGGTACTAATCCTGACTTGCTCTGACCTTGAGGTACTTGTGAGCACACCCAGCATTCTGTCTGGTTTAAGACCTTACCCACTAGTGAGTGGTAATCACTCAATGGATGACGGTCCATGTTGATATTAAGGCTGGACTGACATCTTTGGATGCACCCATCCTCGACTATGTTCTCACAATTACTACAAATGCAATTTTCCTCAGACAATAACCCTTCACAGTGCCTCCGAGCTCCTTGACTACCAGAGCGCTTTCTGATACTCGCCTTTGCTTGATTAGTGTGTTGCTCTTGAGATTCTACAAATCCATCCTCGCCATCAGAACCCATTCCAGATCCTTTCTCGACCTCTCTGGGACCCTCACCAAAACAGACTGACCTGGTCAACATCAGGATTAACAGGAAAACCCGGTACGCAGTCTCTTTGGGTTAATCCATCTTGTTAAGGGAAGAGAAGGGAGACAAGAAGGGGGGAGAAAGAGAAGAAGAGAAGGAGGGTAGTGGGAGATGGAAAAAAGAAAAACTGGTGCGACAACCGCCTCTGGTATTGTTGTTCTCTGCGCTCAGGTGCCGTCTCAACCTTCCCGGAACAGACACTCCAGTGATACGATGTTCTCTACACTCTGCTCTTTGTCACGGGTTCTCTCCGGGTCAGCGACCTTCTTACAGTGGGACGAGTGGACCCAAGTCTCTCTTTCGGCAACCTTTAATGCTGTCGTGCTGGTTAGCAAGACTTGGTACGGTCCTTCCCACCTGTCAATGAGGCAACCTGAGCTTAGAAAATTTCGAATCATTACATAATCCCCAGGTTCAATGTCATGACAATTACTGTTCGGTAGCTCAGGAATCACCAGCTTTAGATTTCTATTTTGATTTCTCAGCTGCTTGCTCATCTTAACCAAATATTTTACAGTCACTTCATTATTGCATTTCAAATCATCCTGGGGGTCTATCATTACATGGGGTTGTCGGCCAAAAACAATCTTAAAGGGTGACAGGTTAAGGGGGGACCTGGGAGTGGTTCTGATGCTGTACAATACTAGTGGCAAAGCTTCTGGCCACAACAATCCAGTCTCAGCCATCACTTTGCTTAGCTTGTTCTTAATAGTGCTGTTTACTCTCTCCACCTTCGCACTCGCCTGTGGTCGGTACGGAGTATGCAGCTTGCTATTAATTCCCATCAGTTTGCACATAACCTGAAATACTTCACCTGTAAAATGGGTACCCTTATCGTTTTCAATTATTCTAGGGATACCATACCTACCCACAAATTCCTGCACAATTTTCTTTGCAGTGAATATAGCAGTATTTGTGGCAGCAGGGAACGCTTCTATCCAATTGGAAAACACATCAATACAGACTAACACATATTTTAAATTCCTACAGGGTGGTAACTGTAGAAATCAATTTGTATTACCTGAAAAGGGCCGTCGGTCGGAAGGATATGGGATGGCTCTGTGGGTATTGACTTTCCAATATTCTTCCTCAAGCAAGTAAGACATGTCATTGCTCTTTTACCTGCATGAGAAGAGAATCCTGGCGCACACCAGTAGGCTCTCACCAGCTTACACATACCCACTTTACCCAGATGAGTCAGGCCGTGTGCCGCCTCAGCTAAGCTTGGAAGATATGCTCTGGGGGCTACTGGCTTACCGTGTCCACCTGTCTAGAGTCCTGAGGACTCGTGGCCATACCCCTTTGACCTCCAGACTGCCTTTTCCTGTGGAGAACACAAATTTTGCATTTCAATTAATTTTTGTGTGTTGATTGTGTTGAATGTCATCAGTGATCTGATGTTCGTTTGTATGGGGGTGCTGGCTGCTGATTTAGCAGCTTCATCTGCCCGGCTGTTACCAAGTAAAAATTGGATCTTGGTTGTAAGTGTGTGCTTTGCACTTGATAACAGCCACCCAGTCTGGTTCTTGTATCGCTGTCAGAAGCCTTTTTATGTGGGACGCATGCGCTACAGGTGTGCCAGCTGCCGTCATGAAATTTCTGAGGTGCCATAGGGCCCCGAAATCATGCACCACTCCAAAGGCATACCTAGAATCTGTGTATATATTAGCTGACTTACCCTTGGCCAATTCACACGCTCTGGTTAGGGCGACCAACTCAGCAACTTGTGCTGATTGCGGTGGGCCCAGGGGCTCAGCTTCTATGATACTTCTGTCGTCTACAACTGCGTACCCAGTGCACAAGTCTCCCGAGTCCGTCTGTCTGTGGCAACTACTGTCAGTGTAAAAAGTAAAATCTATGCCTTCCAGTGGGTTGTCACTAATGTCAGGTCTTGCAGTGAAAGTCTAGTTCAGGTATTCCATACAATCATGCGTATCAGTGTCTGCACTAAATCCTCCTTCACCATCATTCTCATCCTCCACCCTTTGTGCCTGTCCAGGCACACTTGGCAAGTAAGTTGCAGGATTTAGTGAGCTGCATCTCTTAATTGTGATGTTTACAGGGGCCATCAGTGATAATTCCCACTTTGTAAACCGAGCAGATGAGACATGTCTGGTTTGGGCGGAGTTCAGTAAGGCTGATACTGCATGAGGTGTATGGACGGTCAGGTTGTGTCCTAACACTACGTCTTTGCTCTTACTCACTAGCAAAGCTATCGCTGCAACACTTCGCAAGCATGTGGGGAGAGACCGCGCTACGGTGTCCAACTGTGCACTGTAGTAAGCTACTGGTCTGCTGGCATCACCATGTCTCTGGGTTAGGACACCTGCCGCACACCCGGCACTTTCCGTACCGTACAATTCAAAGGGTTTCCCATAATCTGGAATGCCTAATGCAGGTGCCTGTGATAGGCACTGTTTGAGTCTCTCAAATGCCAGTTCGGACTCATCTGTGTGCGAGACCCGTTCTGGTTTGTTTGAAGTGACCATTTCTGGCAAAGGTAAAGCCAGTATGGAGAACCCTGGGATCCAGTTTCGGCAGTATCCACACATTCCAAGGAAAGTGCGGATCTGTTGCTGGGTTTGTGGCAGAGTCATGTCGCGAATCGCCTGTATTCTATCAGCGGTGATGTGTCTTAGTGCTTGCGTCAAGCATTGTCCCAAATATTTTACCCTGGTCTGGCACAACTGTAACTTATCCTTTGAAACCTTGTGTCCCGTATGGGAAAGATGAAACAGAAGCTGTTTCGTGTCTTTCAAGGACGATTCGAGTGAATCAGAACACAACAATAAGTCATCAACGTACTGTATTAGCACTGATCCACTCTCAGGTTGAAAGGATTGTAAACAGTCATGTAATGCCTGGGAGAAAATACTTGGGCTGTCAATGAAACCTTGGTGGAGACAAGTCCAGGTGTACTGTACTCCCCTGTATGTAAATGCAAACAGGTTTTGGCTGTCAGGGTGCAGAGGGACAGAAAAGAAAGCAGAACAGAGGTCAATGATAGTGAAAAATTTTGCAGTCGGGGGAATTTGCATGAGGATGACAGCTGGATTGGGCACTACAGGGAATTGGCTCTCAATTATCTTATTTATCCCCCTTAGATCCTGCACTAGCCGGTAACCCCTCCCCCCACTCTATTTCACAGGGAAGATGGGACTATTGGCAGTGCTGGATGTCCTGACTAGGATCCCTGCTGTAGCAAGCGCTTTATGACGGGGTACACTCCTAATTCTACCTCTGGCTTCAGAGGATACTGAGGGATTTTTGGAGCTATCCTACCATATTTACTTGCACTACTACTGGATCTACATTCGCCATCAATCCAGTGTCTTGTCCATCTTTGGTCCAAAGGGATCCCAGTATTCGTGAGATCATTTCCTCTACCTTTGATGGACACTTGTCTATAACAGCAGAATGTGACATTAGCCTTTGAGGGGTGTCTAATATATCTTGTACTTCCTGAACGTGATTCTCAGGTATTGTCACAACTGAGGGCCTGAGCTGACGGGAGGCAGCCTCAGTTGTAGGGGCTGAGATGTACCGGAACCTGGGAGGTTGTATCAGACCCCTGGACATGTAAGTAACATGAATAATAACTGCCCGAAGGCGTGACCACGACAACTTGGATAAAAGTCAATGATGTTTATTATGACAACTCCGCAACACAGCAGCAGTAAAAGAAAACATAAAAGTCAGCAAAGAATAAATACAGTTCCTGGGTACTACAGGGTGGCAGGAGCCACAGGGCACTGGTAGTATGAGATAGTTCTTATAATCTTCTAGATGGAAAGTCCTTACCAGGCCCGACTGTAGCAATGGAGATAACCCAGGATTGTACCAGCTGGTGTTCCAGGAAAAGCTGGGTTGCTGAAGATAAAACGGCTGCTGTGGATACTGGCTGGAACCAGACTGTTGTTAGCACGGAGTGGATACTGGCTGGAACCAGTTAAATAATAAATGAAGCTTGAGAGCGATGCAATATGAATGAAATGTAGAACTTGAGAGCTGAGAAATAATAATACCGGTGGAGAGTGGTAAAGTGTAGAAAGGACACCGGCCCTTTAAGAGAAGCTGTACTCTGCTGGAAGCTGGGCTGGAAGCAGGTAATGTTGTAGCTGGAAACAGATGAATCCACAATGGATCGGAGAGTCAGGCTACACCGCAGGTGGAATGCTGGTGCGGGTCTCTATGGTGGAAGTCTTGAGACAGGAGCTGGAACCTGGAAGACAATCACAGGAGAGAGACAAACAGGAACTAGGTTTGACAACCAAAGCACTGACGCCTTCCTTGCTCAAGCACAGTGTATTTATACCTGCAGCAAGGAAGGGATTGGCTAGGCAATTATGCAGATTATCAATACTGAGAACAGATTGGTGGAAATGATCAGCTGACAGAATCCAAGATGGCTGCGCCCATGCAGACACTTGGAGGGAAGTTTGGTTTGTAATCCATGTGGTAATGAAAACAGTAATGGCGGCGCCGGCCACCGGAGACAGGAGGCGCCAAGCTGACAAGTGCACATCCAACCACGCGGACACAGCGGAGGCCGCGGCTGGCGTAATCGCCACTCAGACACTCTGCATGCAGAAGCTCAGGGACGGCGGCGGAGGCCGCGGGAGACGCCATGCCAGGTGTAATATGGCGTTTACTGTGACAGCGTCTCAGAGTGACAGGAGAGGATACAGGAATGTAAACATCAGGATAACAGATGGGATCCGGTCCTGGAGCGCTGAGCCAGCCTTAGGAGGCATCTGATGGGTAAGAAATGGCGTCCAGATACCCAGATCGTGACAGCACCCCCCCCTTTAGGAGTGGCCCCAGGACACTTCTTTGGCTTTTGAGGAAACTTGGAATGGAATCTCCGGACCAAGGCAGGAGCATGGACATCAGAAGCATTGGTCCATGAACGTTCCTCAGGGCCATAACCCTTCCAGTCAATAAGATATTGTAGTTGACCGTAACGGTGACGTGAGTCCAGGATCTTGGCTACTTCATACTCAGCGCCTCGTTGAGTTTGGACTTTCGGAGTTGGAGGAAGTGAGGAATGAAACCGATTTAAGATCAGCGGTTTCAACAGGGAAACATGGAATGTCCTGGGTATTTTTAAGAAGGGAGGCAACTGAAGTCTGTAAGCAACAGGATTGATGACTTGTTCAATCTTGAAAGGACCGATATAGCGAGGTGCAAACTTTATACTGGGAACTCTTATTCTCAAATTCTTCGTGGATAACCATACCCGATCACCCACCTTGAGAGCAGGAACTGCTCGACGCTTCTTATCCGCAAACTTCTTGTACCTGAACGATGCCTTGAGCAGAGCTGATCGTACGCTCTTCCAGATATTGGCAAACTGACGCAAGGTGATATCCACTGCGGGAACAGAAGTTGCTGGAAGCGGTTGGAACTCAGGGACTTTAGGGTGGAATCCAAAGTTAGTGAAGAATGGTGTTGAAGCAGATGAAGAATGATACTGGTTGTTATGACAATACTCGGCCCAGGGAAGTAATTGAACCCAGTCATCTTGAGAGGAGGACACATAGATGCAGAGGAAGGACTCCAAGTCCTGATTCACCCTCTCGGTTTGACCATTGGTCTGAGGATGGTAAGCCGTGGAAAACTTTAGCTTGACTTGGAGGACTTGACATAAACTTCGCCAGAATTTGGCTGTGAATTGAACTCCTCGATCTGAGATAATTTCTTCAGGAAGACCGTGGAGTCGGAAGATCTCTTGTATGAATACTTGAGCCAACTTGGAAGCTGACGGAAGACCGGTGAGAGGAATGAAGTGTGCCATCTTGGTGAACCGGTCAACTACCACCCAGATGGTATTGAACTTGTTGCACATGGGTAAATCTGTAATAAAATCCATCGACAAATGGGCCCAAGGTCGACGGGGAACAGATAGTGGAACCAGTTGCCCTGCAGGCGACTGGCGGGATACCTTATGTTGAGCATTCTTTGGACAAGATGCAATAAACTCCAAGACGTCCTTTTTCAGAGTTGGCCACCAATAGGACCTAGAGATAAACTCCAGGGTTTTTTGGATACCTGTATGTCCGGCAAAACGGGAAGCATGGGCCCAATGCATGAGCTTCTTCCTTAGCATCGGTTTCACAAAACTTTTCCCTGATGGGGGCATAGAGTCCATCCCTACCGTGGAGAATGCCAACGGATTTATAATAGGATGCTTGTCTGAAGACTCTGACTCATTTTCTTGCTCCCATGAGCGGGAAAGGGCATCGGCCTTGCGATTCTGAGAGCCCGGACAGAACTGGAGTTTAAAGTCGAACCTGGAAAAGAAAAGTGCACATCTGGCCTGACGAGGGTTGAGACATTGTGCGCCTTTCAGATATAACAGGTTCTTGTGGTCTGTAAGTATGGTGATTGAATGAGAAGCTCCCTCCAACAGATACCTCCACTCTTCTAGAGCGAGCTTGATGGCTAGCAACTCCTGGTCGCCAATGGCATAGTTGCGCTCAGCTGGGGAGAACTTCCGGGAGAAGAAACTGCAAGGGTGTAAATGGCCATCTTTAGCCCTCTGAGATAACACCGCTCCTACTCCAACGGAGGAGGCATCCACCTCTAAGATGAAAGGAGAGTCGATGTCAGGCTGTTTCAGAACAGGCGCAGAGATGAACCTTTGTTTTAAAAGATGAAATGCTTGCATGGCTTCTTCAGACCACTTGGACGGGTTAGCACCCTTCTTAGTGAAAGCAGTAATAGGCGCCACAATGGTGGAAAAGTCTCGTATAAACTTTCGGTAATAGTTGGCGAACCCTAAGAACCTCTGGACCCCTTTGAGGGTTAAGGGTACCGGCCAATTTTGGATTGCTTGTAGTTTCTCAGGATCCATCTCTAGTCCGGAACCGGACACAATGTACCCTAGAAACGGAATGGACTTGACTTCAAAGACGCATTTCTCTAATTTGCAATAGAGATGATTGACACGGAGACGGGACAGAACCTCTTTAACCCAGAAACGATGTTCCTCTAAATCGTTGGCAAAAATGAGGATATCGTCTAGATAGACCATGACATGACGGTATAGAATGTCTCTGAAGATCTCATTGACAAAATGCTGGAAGACAGCTGGAGCATTGCTCAATCCGAAGGGCATGACGAGGTACTCATAATGTCCATCACGGGTGTTAAAGGCGGTCTTCCACTCGTCACCCTCACGGATCCGGATGAGATTGTATGCAACTCTCAAGTCCAGCTTTGTAAAGATGGTAGCTCCGCTAACTCTGTCAAAGAGCTCAGTAATCAGGGGTAAAGGATAACGGTTCTTGATGGTAATGTCGTTCAAACCTCTGTAGTCGATGCACGGCCGCAGACCACCATCTTTCTTTTTTACAAAAAAGAAGCCTGCGCCGGCTGGGGAAGAAGAAGGTCGAATGAACCCCTTTGCTAGGTTCTCTTTAATGTATTCCTCCATAGAATGCGTCTCAGGCAGAGACAACGGATAAGTTCGGCCTCGAGGTGGAACCTTCCCTGGAACGAGATCAATCGGGCAGTCCCATTCTCTATGAGGAGGAAGGATATCAGCAGAAGCTTTACTGAACACATCCGTGAAATCTTGATATGGAGGAGGTGGAACATCAGACGACCTGGGGGAGGAAGAACAGACAGGCAATACTTTAAACAAACATGTCTCAGCACAGGAGGAACCCCATGCCAGGATTTGCGTAGTCGTCCAATCAATTGTAGGATTGTGAAGACGGAGCCATGGAAGGCCCAGGACCACAGGATGTGTGGCTCTTGGAATCACTAAAAAAGAAATAAGTTCGGAATGAAGAACTCCCACTCTCAGACGAACTGGTAGAGTCCTTAAAGAAATAACTGCATCAAAAATTTTGCTGCCATCCACGGCAGTTAAAGAAATGGACGAAGGAAGTCTCTCGGTGGGTAGGGACCACCGTTTAACATAGGCTTCGGTAATAAAGTTCCCAGCTGCTCCGGAATCAAGGAGGGCAATGACGTTCCGATAACGTTGAGCAACTTGAAGCGAGACTGGGAGATTACAATCTTGAGGAGATGGAGAGGAGATCATTACTCCTAGCCGGCCCTCTCCTCGGCGAGCTAGGATTTGGAGTTTCCCGGACGTTTGGGACAGGCATTAATGGTGTGAGACGGAGCTGCACAATAAAGACAGAGAGACTCGGAGAGACGTCTTCGGCGCTCAGCAGGAGTTAAACGCGAAAGGCCAATTTGCATGGGCTCATCTTTAGTTGGTGACAGTTGGCGAGGAGGAGGAGCAGAAGATTTTGGAGCAGATGATCTTCCACGCTCAGTTGCTCTCTCTCTGAAACGTAAATCAACTTTCGTGCAGAGTGAGATTAGCTCGTCTAACTTAGACGGTAAGTCTCTGGTAGCTAACTCATCTTTTAAACGCTCAGATAAGCCATGCCAGAATGCAGCATACAGGGCCTCGTCGTTCCATGCCAGTTCGGATGCCAGGATCTGGAACTGTATCAGATATTGTCCTACAGTACGTGACCCCTGGCGTAAACGGAGAATCTCGGATGAAGCTGAGGTTACCCGGCCTGGCTCGTCGAAGATGCGCCTGAATGTTTACACGAATGTAGTGTAAGAAGATGGCAGGGTGTCGGACCTCTCCCATAACGGTGATGCCCAATCAAGGGCTGAGCCACTGAGAAGAGAAATAATGTAGGCAATTTTTGTACGGTCACTGGGAAAATTGCCAGGTTGTAGCTCAAACTGAATCTCACACTGGTTGAGAAATCCCCTGCAGAATCTTGGAGATCCGTCAAGTTTTGCTGGCGTTGGAAGATGAAGACGTGGAGCAGAAATGGGTAAGGTGGGTGGGGTTATAGCTGGAGTCACTGTGGTTGACGCACCAGACGCGCCTGATCCACGGAGAGTTGTCTGAATCCCATCCAGCCGAGTAGAGAGATCCTGGAGACAGCGGATGATGTGGCCCTGTGCAGCCTCCTGATGTTCTAGTCGGGCTGCCAGTTCTTGCATCGGCCTGGCCGCTTGATCCTGGTCTCCGGCTGGATTCATTAGGTCAGTGCTTACTGTCACAACTGAGGGCCTGAGCTGACGGGAGGCAGCCTCAGTTGTAGGGGCTGAGATGTACCGGAACCTGGGAGGTTGTATCAGACCCCTGGACATGCAAGTAACATGAATAATAACTGCCCGAAGGCGTGACCACGACAACTTGGATAAAAGTCAATGATGTTTATTATGACAACTCCGCAACACAGCAGCAGTAAAAGAAAACATAAAAGTCAGCAAAGAATAAATACAGTTCCTGGGTACTACAGGGTGGCAGGATGGAAAGTCCTTACCAGGCCCGACTGTAGCAATGGAGATAACCCGGGATTGTACCAGCTGGTGTTCCAGGACAAGCTGGGTTGCTGAAGATAAAACGGCTGCTGTGGATACTGGCTGGAACCAGACTGTTGTTAGCACGGAGTGGATACTGGCTGGAACCAGTTAAATAATAAATGAAGCTTGAGAGCGATGCAATATGAATGAAATGTAGAACTTGAGAGCGGAGAAATAATAATACCGGTGGAGAGTGGTAAAGTGTAGAAAGGACACCGGCCCTTTAAGAGAAGCTGTACTCTGCTGGAAGCTGGGCTGGAAGCAGGTAATGTTGTAGCTGGAAACAGATGAATCCACAATGGATCGGAGAGTCAGGCTACACCGCAGGTGGAATGCTGGTGCGGGTCTCTATGGTGGAAGTCTTGAGACAGGAGCTGGAACCTGGAAGACAATCACAGGAGAGAGACAAACAGGAACTAGGTTTGACAACCAAAGCACTGACGCCTTCCTTGCTCAAGCACAGTGTATTTATACCTGCAGCAAGGAAGGGATTGGCTAGGCAATTATGCAGATTATCAATACTGAGAACAGATTGGTGGAAATGATCAGCTGACAGAATCCAAGATGGCTGCGCCCATGCAGACACTTGGAGGGAAGTTTGGTTTGTAATCCATGTGGTAATGAAAACAGTAATGGCGGCGCCGGCCACCGGAGACAGGAGGCGCCAAGCTGACAAGTGCACATCCAACCACGCGGACACAGCGGAGGCCGCGGCTGGCGTAATCGCCACTCAGACACTCTGCATGCAGAAGCTCAGGGACGGCGGCGGAGGCCGCGGGAGACGCCATGCCAGGTGTAATATGGCGTTTACTGTGACAGCGTCTCAGAGTGACAGGAGAGGATACAGGAATGTAAACATCAGGATAACAGATGGGATCCGGTCCTGGAGCGCTGAGCCAGCCTTAGGAGGCATCTGATGGGTAAGAAATGGCGTCCAGATACCCGGATCGTGACAGGTATATCTAAGACGACACCCTCAGGAGTACAATATATGACACACCACATTTTACACAATAAATCTCTTCCAAGCAGGTTAGTCGGAGATGATGCAGCTAGCATAAAGGAATGCTTGGTTTGCAAAGGCCCTATCGTAATCTCTGCTCGTCTACTCAAAGGGTATTGCTGCACTGTTTCTGTTACTCCCATTGCCGAAATTTGTTTTACCCATGATTTTTTATACCTACCGTCGAATTTAACACTGACCTGGCTGCCCCTGTATCTACAAGAAAAGGTAATGATCTACCAGCTACATCAACTGTGACCTCAGGTTCACTACCAAGGCTAGCAATCAACTTCACTGGCTGTAGACTACAGGTGTGGCTCAACCCCTATTGTATATTGTGACCCTACCGCAGCGCACTGGCAGCTACAATATGTGAGGGGGGTAACTGAGAATTTTCGGAGGTCTGCCAGTCCCTCCTAGGTGGGTACCTCCTTGTTTCCCCTGCATGTGTCTCATAACTTCTCCTATGCGGTCCCTGATCCCAATTATGTGTATTTTAGTGTGTTTCATATCCTGGTCTAGGGGTTCGGTATACATTATGTGTGTCTTTATACCTACAGTTCCGTGCAAAATGTCCTTCCTTACGACAGTTATAGCATACTACTACATGCGACTTACCATCAGGGGTCTGGGGTTTTGGCTGATGTGGTTTTGTTGTAAGAGCATTTACACTTACTGTCATCAGCTTATCCCCCTGAGACTCCCTGTGCCTAATGACGTACCGGTCGTGATCAATAGCGGACTCTCTTAATGCAGCCACCGAGATACCTCTCCAGTTAGGTAGAGGTTTGTACCCTTGTTCTTAATGCCTCTTTTAACCCGTCCATTAATACTGACACAGCTACCTCCCTGTGATGTAGATTGTCCTTAATGTCCTCGATCCCAGTGTATCTAGCCATTTCCTGCAGTGCTCGGTGGAAATATTCGGATGCCATTTCACCTTCTTTTTGTCTTATGGAAAATATTTTATTCCATTTGACAACAGTAGGGAAATATACTCCTAATTGCAGATTGATTTGTCGTACATTCTCCTGAGTATACTCATCAGTGAGAGGTACTTCTGCGTCTAATCTACAATCAGTAATGAATTTCGCGGGGTCAATATTGGAGGGTAAACATACTCGTAGCACCGTTCACCAATCTTTGTTTGTGGGTTCGGTGGCGTTACCTAACTCTTTAATGAACCTCTGGCATGCGATTAGATCTTTTCTGGGATCGGGTAATTCTGCCATAATTGACCTTAACTCTGTCCAGGTCCAGGGACAATGCATTGCAATGTTCCTGACGGGAGTTACTCCCTGAGCATCAGTCCTCCCATTGGGGACTGCGATCACCCTGACAGGATTTAATTCAACTACGTCATTCTGAGTTGACTCCACAATGTGAGGTGCTATTGTCTCTGCATAATGTATGGTACCATACTTACCTGTGGACACAACCTCACTTATCCCTCCGCTAGGGGGCTTTACTACTGCTCTTGCTGGTTGGGCCGTGCCCATCTGAGTATTCTGTATGGTGGCTGCTAGAGAGAGTGCCGATATCGTGCTGGGCTCATCTTCCTGCTCGCAGTCCTGGGGAAAATTTAAAATGGGATCCAACTGGCAAGGGTTAGCGTTAGTACATTTATCACCTATACTTTTATCTGATACCAATATGCCATTGTCTGTAGCCACTTTCTCCCCCACAATATACGGTGGTGGTGCGGTTGCCATCATTTTCCTGCTAGGTTTGGAACCTGCCGCATGAGCTAATTCTCTTTGCATATCACCCTCTTGCTGCCATAAATTTAAACAATCTGTATGTCTGACTCTTTGTTTTCGGGATTTTATTAGACATATCCTAATCTTTAAATTCTGCAATACCTCTGGTTCAAAACTGCCTACCTTAGGGAATGGTTCCCTATCTTCCGCAGTCATACGTTCCCATTCATTGCATAAAACTACTGTGTGTGAACCATACTTCTCACACATAATGAACCTCACTGACCCCCTGGGCCGCGGTATGTCAACCTGAACCCTGGTGGCACGTCCCTTACTTGAGCAACTGGCCCCCATAATTTGCAGGTATTACCCTTTCGGCTAATCTCACAAAAAAACAAAATACTCAATATAAGGCAACGGTGAAAGTTCTCTGAGTGCTTTCACCCACTCACGCCCATGTTGGCCAGTACTACCATACACTGTTGATAGCGAAGGCAATGTACCCAGCCTAGGGCCCCTATGTAACCTCTATTTACTGGAAGTTTCTGGGAATAACTTACCCTTTCCAGTAAATATAGGCCGTTGGAGATTTCCTGAGAGAGGGCAGTGAAAACTCCCTAAACCTTTATTATACACAAATCACGCTTGCGTTTGCTATATACAGCGCTAATGATACCGCGATTTTACGCAAAGCTCGTAAAAAAAGTATCACGTTGCGCAAATTATTGCACCCACAAACGCGCGGTCCAATCGCACAGCGTATAGGTACTTATTACTTATCCGCCGTACGACCACTGGAATCGAATCACAAGCTGCGAAACCTCAGCCGGAGCGTATCAAAAACTATATGGGTAAACCTCACTGACCCCCTGGGCCGCGGAACTCTAAACTTCGCTGACCTCCTGGGCCCTGGTACTCTAAACTTTGCTGACCTCCTGGGCCGCGATACTCTAAACTTCGCTGACCTCCTGGGCCGCGGTACTCTAAACTTCGCTAACCTCCTGGGCCGCGGTACTCTACTACATTGCTCCTTTGTACTTCAATCTATATTAACATGAGTCAGCTGCCTCATGCCACCAAGCCTCCACTTACTTGGTGTACCACTCGACGGGATCTCGAATTCCTGGGGTCCACTACGTTCAATGTTACGTTCGCCCCACTCACGTTCGCTCACTCAAATACACTTTGGTTTTTCTGTACAGAAAATTATCTTTCATTCAGATAAACAGCTTTATTCCCAGAGGCAATACAGTAAAAAAGGTTTTATTTAAACTAAATCTTGGAAACCGTGCAATTTGTGCTAATGTAGCGTGGCTACTGTCCCGCCTTTAAACTAAACGATACTATCGTGTAATTTGTACTTAGCAGTCGTACCCTTACGCATGTTGCGTAAACACGCTTCCGTGCGTATGTCTTTATGTTGCGTACGCAGTCCCGTACTTTGTCCGAGACACATGTACAAAAAACGTATGTCCGCAATAGTACAAATCCCACACTTCTATAAATGTAAGCGATATTACCTATAATCGCTCACAACACAACACAGTGTTTTTCTGTATAAACCTTTTTAACTAGGCCAGACTGCGTTTGTGTTTTACATTTACTCCCTTAATATTTACTCTATATATTAACTATATAGCAACAAATTTCTCCGTCCTTTACACATGTCTAAATGAATCTAGTAATCAGTACTTATGCAACAATGTGAGCGGGTATACAAAGTATGGGTGTACGCTTGTGTTGTGTGCACATTTGGCGCCAAACAGAAATTCACAGACTTTTTAAATAACTTTGCGTATTTACTTTACGGGTCCCACAAGCATCCCTACAAACCATGCAGAGCAGACACCATCTAATCAGCAATAAAAATAGGGTTTCCAGTGTATCCACCGACCAAAAAAAGGTTTACGTAGGATACCTGTCCGCCCTTTGCTGATAGATAAAGTCTGCTTTAACCTGCTAGGCTGCGGGTATGAGGAAAAACCGGATGATGCCCCCAATTGATAATGTCGATTTTATATTAAAACATAAAGCTATACCTTTAAACACACTTTTACCATGGAGCCGCTGCGGCCGCTAGACTTAATATGCACTCTACGTACCTTTTACGCTATTTACGTAATGAGTCCCGTACAATGTACGGACTCTGCGTACAAACGCCGCGCTGAAGGTACAAAGTACCCGCAGCGCGTACACACCCAATTGATAATGCTTTTAAACCTTATACAGATAAGCAATACAATAATTAATACACTTTAAACCTTAGCAGGGAAAATAGGACATGACACCAATTGTGATTTTACCACTGGGTTCCGACACCACAGTGGATTATTTCTGAAAGGGGGTTTACAATACAAATTATGCACTACAATACACCAGAGTAAATGGCTACAGTCAATGTACATACGTGAGTAGATTCGCTTGTGCAACCCGGCCCGGTCCTCCGCAATCAGGTTGATAGCGTTGTGAGTCTTGTGAGTGGCCAGGCTGCTGCAGGCTTTATTTATACAATTCTGCCAAAAGCAATACAATGGATACTGTAATCCCTTTGTCCATTGGACACAGGATTGCACCTTTACAGTACAGGAGAGGTCATAGGTTGATTTGAAAAGGTAGGCGATGTCTTTCCTAACTGCTCTTGTGGGTGGTCTCCTCTGGATTCCCGCCGCAAACATAATTGACAGTAAATACAGTTTATATCTATATTCTGCTTCTGCACCTAACTATCCTCAGGAACATGCGATCTTCCGCAAACCAACACCGGAATGTTACCCTTAAAATGCCCTACAGCTGGATACCAAACACCACCTTATAACCTTAGTCTGTCCCTTCCTATCCTGTAAAGGTGAATCCCTTTGTTCTGGAATCATTTAAACTGTTGTTACTTTCTGATGTGATGCAGGGGGACTATGTGTACAATGTGCACTATTTGGATTAAATATGTAATGTTTTGATAGCTCTCCATGCGTTCACAAACTCTGCCGTAAATACCCACACCACGCGCAGGACCGCGGGAGCGACCGTACGCAAATTGCGGATATGTGCACGCACGGCAGAACAAGTGCCCGCGCAGCGGGCATGAGTGTGTGGTTTGTACTTGATGTGTGTGCTGCAATATTTTTCGACTTTGACAATATATATAATGCATGTTACATTTTGTACTGTAATGTATCTACCATTTGATGCTTTGCATCTCCCATAGGTTTCTAATGCATATTTCTAATTCTTATTTACAGTGTAATGTCCATTTATAAATGGATTCCTGGTTGCATTCCAGTTTCTTCAGGATAGTTTCCTATTCACTTTATCACCTTATTATGCATTAATAATAGTTTATATGCCCACCCTACCACACGTCACCGCTCTACACTAGCATGACATTTTTTTTTTTTATATTAACATGCACTAGTACTCCCAGCACTGTTGAAAGGGGAGAAGATGGGACTTAATCATGTTAGGTATAAAGGGAGATCAAGGACACCACTCAGTATGTCTCTGTCATTCTGTCTGGTGGGAAGTCTTGAAGAAGGTTACATATGTGAACCAAAATGTTGACTCTATGTATTAAAGTGGTGATGTGAGTAATAAAACTCTGAAGTATTGCCTGTGAGAGGGCCCTGGTGAGTATGCCTTTGTTCTATTTTAATGAATATATATATAGAGAGAGAGAAAGAGAGAGAGAGAATTACAAAGATGTACATGTGCACTTTTAGTACAAATAATATAAAGCTCTTTTTCCTATAAAATTACAAATGATTATGCAGATTCTATAACCCAAAGAACTGCGTCCAGCAATAGATCCTCTTAATGAACCACCTCTCCTGTTTATATAATCTCTGGATCCCAGGAAATTAATTTATCTGGAAAGAAAGGATTAAAAGAGGGCGCACATGGGTGGTCATTCCGAGTTGTTCGCTCGCTAGCTGCTTTTAGCAGCATTGTAAATGCTAGGCCGCCGCCTCTGGGAGTGTATCTTAGTTTAGCAGAATAGCAAACAAAAGATTAGCAGAACTGCAACTAAATAATTCCCTGCAGCTTCTGAGTAGCTCCAGACCTACTCCTAGACTGCGATCACCTCAGTCCATTTAGTTCCTGGTTTGACGTCACACCGGCCAGCCACTCCCCCGTTTCTCCAGCCACTCTTGCGTTTTTACCTGGCACGCCTGCGTTTTTTAGCACACTCCCTGAAAACGGACAGTTTCCGCCCAGAAACACCCACTTCCTGTCAATCACACTACGAACACTCGAGCAATGAAAAAACGTTGCTCAAGCTTGTGTAAATCTACTAAGTTTTGTGTTAAATGCGCATTTTCCACCTAATCGCTCCGTTGCGAAAAATGGCAACGAGTGAACAACTCGGAATGACCACCATAGTGCAAAGCAATTTTATTCACTTAAAAACGGGTCTTTTAGAACATCACAAGATAAATTGCAGCCTTGTACCAAGTATCTCACCACTGTGGGCTGGATATACAATATGTAAAACAGAAAGCCACCAAAATACTGAAACCCTTCACTAGGAAAGGAGTTAGGACCATACACTGTATCCACTGTTCACCATAGGATCCATCTGGACACTGCTCACTACCAGCATGAAGGACAATATTCCAGATACACCACGTTGTATAGTCCAAGACTAAACTAGTTTTGTCTTTTGTGTAATCACTTCGTCAGCATGAAGGGGCTGAATTTTGTCTTGTGGTTTTTTAAAATAACTCTTTTAAAGTAAAGAAAAAATGATCTGCACAGTGGGCACCTCTTTTCATCCATATGTGTGTGTGTGTGTATGAATATATATATATATATATATATATATATATATATATATACAGTATATTTTTTTTTTTAACTTTGTCCTTGTCACTTAAACCAGATCTTTCTATACTTATTTACATAAACCATTTTCAATGCAAAGCATTTTAATTAAGTGAAGTTTATGAAAAACAACAGGTTTTGTATCATGTAATGGTAACGTGCGTCTGATGGTTTATATAGTGTTTTTCCCCAGTATTGTTTTTCTGGAGTTGCATTCTGGTTTTATAAGCAGAATATACAGCTTTGGGAAAAATATACAGCCCAGAACACCGGCACACGAGGTCAGTATAGCAAATATCTCCACAGCCACCACGTTTTTCCCTTTGGTGCTCAGATAGGCCGGGATCATTGCAATCCAGACACTGCAGAACACCAGCATGCTGAAGGTGATATACTTGGCCTCATTAAAGCTGTCCGGTAATGTCCTCACCATGAAAGCCAAAACAAAGTTCACAGATGCCAGGATACCTATGTAACCCAACATAGAGTATAACCCAATCACTGACCCCTCATTACACTGAATGATGATCATTCCCTTATAGGAGTGATGGTCATACTCCAGGTATGGAGAAGAAACAGACAGCCAGATACCACAGATCAGAACTTGGACAGAGGAGCACACAATGACCACATAATTAGATACTTTGAGTGTTACCCACTTCCTCCAGGAGCTGCCAGGTTTGGTGGCTTTAAAAGCAATGAAGACAGTAACAGTCTTGGCTAATACAGAAGAGACAGCTATGGAGAAGAAGATCCCAAATGATGTTTGTCTGAGTCTGCAGGTTATATCCACCGGCCGGCCGAGGAACAAGAACACACAGAGGAAGCTCAGCAAGATGGAGATCAAGAGAATGAAGCTTACAGCCCGGTTATTGGCTTTCACAATTGGGGTGTTCCAGTAATAAATAAAGTTCCCTAATATAAATAATGTTATGGTAGAGAATGATGAAGCTGTTACTGCAGATATTTGCACCACAATGTCCTTTTCATAGGACAGAAAGTCATATATTTTGGGAACACATCTAATTTTTCTCTCATCCGGCCACTCTTCATCAGGACATCTATGGCAGATATCACTGTCTAAAATGTAATATAAAACCATACATATAATCTCAGTGGGTCAGATATTTTGTTCTTTATAAACAGTTAGACAGAATGTATGTTTAATATAAATCTGTAAAAATAAATTAATGTGTTTTATCAGCAATGGGAGCATTGGACATTTTTTCCTCTGAAATGTGTCATGGGGTATGTACCAAAATGGGGGGTAACAGAGTATTTGTTTCATTAATGAAATACTTATGTCTCTATATAAAAAGTGATAACAAAATACAGCAATATAATATGTAGTGAATTTGTAATGTGGTATTTTATTCTTTAATGTGAGAACACCAACATAGTTTTGTGATATTTGTGTTGAGTTTTTATTCTATCATACAGTTTGTCTTCTATACTGATATTTTACTATGATAATTGTAAAATCTTTATTTACATATGATGATTTATCTTCTGTATATACTGTAACATATTCCTACCTGTTGTATTAGAAATTTCTCCCTCAGAACATGGGACACAGTCATAGCAGCAGACATGGAATCCTCCATTAAAAGCTTTTCTGTACCCAGGAGGACATCTGTCATTGCACCGAGATGTTGGGATCTTGTACAGGCATTAAAATATAAAATATGATTCAGGTTTTTATATAAATCATTTAATTTAATTATTGTTTCTTTTTATTTGCAAAACCATTTACTATTTTTTTTTATTTCTCTTAAGAATATTACAATATGCTGATATGCCCTCATCTTCCAGTGATAACATGACCATATCTTCTGTCCCTCAAGTCTGTTGCCTCTGTGTTACCCTAACATTCACTCTCTCCTTCACTCCCCACATTAAGGCTTATATTAATACTGATGCTATCTAAGGGGTATAAAATATACCTTATTATTAAAGCATTTCATCCTTCCTGTTTATTTGATACTGTAACCCTGCACAATGTATATTTCTCTGGTCACCTTGCTGCTGGTCTTCCCTTCACTTTAGAATGTAAGCTCCTCCTTCTTGTTCTTCCTTAGTACACCGCCTCTCACCAGTACTCCATGGCCTTTTCTCCTTCCTACAGCCACTCTGATTCTTGTAGCTTGCCAACATGCTGTGTACAGGATCACTGCACTGCATTGACTCCCACCTTTCACAAGAAATACAAAAGGGATTTTTCCCACGCACTCTGCTGGCTGTTAGTAAGAAGAGCTATATACTATGTAATAATAGGAAATTTAGAGCTCTTCGTTACATATGTTTTGCAAAAGATATGATAAGCCTCCAGGCCACTTCACGGCTGCTCTATTACTGGAGGTCCCTATCTAAGCATAGGTCCAGGGCTTGGACCCCACAAAGTCGGCTCAGGCCCGACCACCCCAGGGCAGCACACCATTGAAATACTAAAGTGTTAATATGTGTTAAGAAAGAAGCAGAAGCTATGGGTTAGAAAGTGCTACAAAAATAAGGGTGTTAATAAAATACTCAAAAGTAATAGAGCAGCCGTGAAGTGGCCTGGAGGCTTATCATATCTTTTGCAAAACATATGTAACGAAGAGCTCTAAATTTCCTATTATTACATAGTATATAGCTCTTCTTACTAACAGCCAGCAGAGTGCGTGGGAAAAATCCCTTTTGTATTTCTTGTCTAGAGTAACCCCCTCCCGCAGCACCTGGGGATTGTTACCAGCTTGATTAGAGCAGTTTTCCACTATTTATTGCAGTTCAGAGAGGCATAGATGGAGCCAGCATTAGGAGGGCATGCTGGGTCCTGTGGTGCCATTTGGAGGATACAGGGGTGCCTCCAGGTAAACTAGCTCTCAATCTGGATATGTTCTGTATGTGCCATTATCATGTGGCCATACATTAAGCAATTGTATGACCCATAGTGGATGTTATTATTATTATGCTGTGTATGGGTTTGGGGAGTGGTACCCCCCGGGTCTGGTGGGGCTGGGCCACCTTGGGGTAGCATGCCATATTATTTATTTAGCACTTATGTAACACTCCTATTTTTTCACTAACATTACTCTTTTGAGTATTTTATTAACACCCTTATTTTTGTAGCACTTTCTAACCCATAGCTTCTGCTTCTTTCTTAACACATATTAACACTTTAGTATTTCAATGGTGTGCTGCCCTGGGGTGGTCGGGCCTGAGCCGACTTTGTGGGGTCCAAGCCCTGGACCTATGCTTAGATAGGGACCTCCAGTAATAGAGCAGCCGTGAAGTGGCCTGGAGGCTTATCATATCTTTTGCAAAACATATGTAACGAAGAGCTCTAAATTTCCTATTATTACATAGTATATAGCTCTTCTTACTAACAGCCAGCAGAGTGCGTGGGAAAAATCCCTTTTGTATTTCTTGTCTAGAGTAACCCCCTCCCGCAGCACCTGGGGATTGTTACCAGCTTGATTAGAGCAGTTTTCCACTATTTATTGCAGTTCAGAGAGGCATAGATGGAGCCAGCATTAGGAGGGCATGCTGGGTCCTGTGGTGCCATTTGGAGGATACAGGGGTGCCTCCAGGTAAACTAGCTCTCAATCTGGATATGTTCTGTATGTGCCATTATCATGTGGCCATACATTAAGCAATTGTATGACCCATAGTGGATGTTATTATTATTATGCTGTGTATGGGTTTGGGGAGTGGTACCCCCCGGGTCTGGTGGGGCTGGGCCACCTTGGGGTAGCATGCCATATTATTTATTTAGCACTTATGTAACACTCCTATTTTTTCACTAACATTACTCTTTTGAGTATTTTATTAACACCCTTATTTTTGTAGCACTTTCTAACCCATAGCTTCTGCTTCTTTCTTAACACATATTAACACTTTAGTATTTCAATGGTGTGCTGCCCTGGGGTGGTCGGGCCTGAGCCGACTTTGTGGGGTCCAAGCCCTGGACCTATGCTTAGATAGGGACCTCCAGTAATAGAGCAGCCGTGAAGTGGCCTGGAGGCTTATCATATCTTTTGCAAAACATATGTAACGAAGAGCTCTAAATTTCCTATTATTACATAGTATATAGCTCTTCTTACTAACAGCCAGCAGAGTGCGTGGGAAAAATCCCTTTTGTATTTCTTGTCTAGAGTAACCCCCTCCCGCAGCACCTGGGGATTGTTACCAGCTTGATTAGAGCAGTTTTCCACTATTTATTGCAGTTCAGAGAGGCATAGATGGAGCCAGCATTAGGAGGGCATGCTGGGTCCTGTGGTGCCATTTGGAGGATACAGGGGTGCCTCCAGGTAAACTAGCTCTCAATCTGGATATGTTCTGTATGTGCCATTATCATGTGGCCATACATTAAGCAATTGTATGACCCATAGTGGATGTTATTATTATTATGCTGTGTATGGGTTTGGGGAGTGGTACCCCCCGGGTCTGGTGGGGCTGGGCCACCTTGGGGTAGCATGCCATATTATTTATTTAGCACTTATGTAACACTCCTATTTTTTCACTAACATTACTCTTTTGAATATTTTATTAACACCCTTATTTTTGTAGCACTTTCTAACCCATAGCTTCTGCTTCTTTCTTAACACATATTAACATTTTAGTATTTCAATGGTGTGCTGCCCTGGGGTGGTCGGGCCTGAGCCGACTTTGTGGGGTCCAAGCCCTGGACCTATGCTTAGATAGGGACCTCCAGTAATAGAGCAGCCGTGAAGTGGCCTGGAGGCTTATCATATCTTTTGCAAAACATATGTAACGAAGAGCTCTAAATTTCCTATTATTACATAGTATATAGCTCTTCTTACTAACAGCCAGCAGAGTGCGTGGGAAAAATCCCTTTTGTATTTCTTGTCTAGAGTAACCCCCTCCCGCAGCACCTGGGGATTGTTACCAGCTTGATTAGAGCAGTTTTCCACTATTTATTGCAGTTCAGAGAGGCATAGATGGAGCCAGCATTAGGAGGGCATGCTGGGTCCTGTGGTGCCATTTGGAGGATACAGGGGTGCCTCCAGGTAAACTAGCTCTCAATCTGGATATGTTCTGTATGTGCCATTATCATGTGGCCATACATTAAGCAATTGTATGACCCATAGTGGATGTTATTATTATTATGCTGTGTATGGGTTTGGGGAGTGGTACCCCCCGGGTCTGGTGGGGCTGGGCCACCTTGGGGTAGCATGCCATATTATTTATTTAGCACTTATGTAACACTCCTATTTTTTCACTAACATTACTCTTTTGAGTATTTTATTAACACCCTTATTTTTGTAGCACTTTCTAACCCATAGCTTCTGCTTCTTTCTTAACACATATTAACACTTTAGTATTTCAATGGTGTGCTGCCCTGGGGTGGTCGGGCCTGAGCCGACTTTGTGGGGTCCAAGCCCTGGACCTATGCTTAGATAGGGACCTCCAGTAATAGAGCAGCCGTGAAGTGGCCTGGAGGCTTATCATATCTTTTGCAAAACATATGTAACGAAGAGCTCTAAATTTCCTATTATTACATAGTATATAGCTCTTCTTACTAACAGCCAGCAGAGTGCGTGGGAAAAATCCCTTTTGTATTTCTTGTCTAGAGTAACCCCCTCCCGCAGCACCTGGGGATTGTTACCAGCTTGATTAGAGCAGTTTTCCACTATTTATTGCTCCCACCTTTCACTCCAGCTATCATCTTATCCATGCCCAAATTCCCTGTCCTTTCCAGTCTGGTGTAAATGTATTTTTTGACACTTATATTAAGGCGTTCCTTTGTGTATTGTATTTAAAACCTACTGTGATACCCTGTTAATGAGAACTGTTTTGTATGTGTGATCTGTACAGCGGTGTATACATTTTGTGGCACCTAATAAATAAAAGGTAACATTAATACTGTGGGATTACACGCATGAGAATTTGCACCTATTGAAACATACAGTAAATGGGATAAATTTTATAGATCCTAGAACTAGATTTTTTGGTGTTTCTGTGTACACAGCAGATCATTCATAATCATTTGTACAACTAGTTATTTTCTAATCATTCATAAGATATTCCAGCATTCATTGTTCTGTGTATAATCCACAACCCTCCTGCACAACAGCTCTGACCACTTACTGCACATCAAGGAAAGAAGATAAGTATTCTAATTTGTTCTTGCTATTATTGTAACTGAGTATAACTTGTTACTTGCATGTTTTTATTGTTGTAACTTAAATAAATGCTTATCTCTTCTGAAATGTCCTGTGTCAGTCTCCATATTTAACACATTGTATCCCAGAACCTGAGTCACTTGGGTTTTTTATTCGACAACAGGATGCATCTTTTTACACAAGATGCCTCCTGAGGCATTACCATATTGTCACACAGCAGCTGCATACAAAGATGAAGTGGTTGCAACAATAGCGTTCACCTCTGAATTAGCACCTGGATTTTGGAGGTGGAGTGTGTAGAAAGTCAAGAACAGATTGTGAGGGGGGGGGGGGTGAAGAGAGACAGAAAGCCTGACAAGGAAGATAAGATTGACATGGCAGAACCGTTCGATGAGAGAAAGAATTTGAAGTTGCAGAAAACAGTGTGACTTCATTGACTGTAATTCAGTGGAAGAGGAACATTGCATAGGTAGGAGGTATGTAAGGTGTGTTATGGCTGATGTGGTAACCACCAATGGTTCATAGCAGCAACCAGGACAGTATTATCTAGATCAAGGTAAATGTGTAATTAAAGAGTAAAACGGCCTCTTTGGAGCAGAAAGGATATCAATGTACAAATAAGAGAGCTAAAAATAGTAGAATTTGTTAAGTTCAATAGTGTTGAAGCTACTCCTAGCCAGGGCTTTTTTAGAGAAGGACGGAAGGGAGAGGGTGGAAAGATGGAATAGGAGAGGAGAATTAGGTCAGACATAGAATATTTTTTTTTGTTACAGCACAGAGGGAATGTACATCAATATGCATACAGAATAGAGAAGAGCCAGTGACATACTGAAGACCATTACAGAAGAAAAAAAAGCGACATTTGGAGGCAGTAGGTTCAGAAATATTGTCAGTTAGGCTGGTAAAGTCCAAAAGATGAGAGAGGGAATGTTGGAAGAGAAAAAGAAAGGAATCCAAGAGGCAAAATTATAAAGGAATTAATAGACTGTTTTAGTTATGCAAATGTTGGTGATAGAGGCAGATAGGAGGATGGAGGGAAGATTTAGAGTAAATAACCTGGAAGGTGTCGTTGAGGATATAGAATCATCAGTTTGGTACTTGTCAGGTCAAGGATTATAGAAAATTAACAAAATAACAAAGAATAGAGCAGTATGATGGTTGTGTCAGTTGAGGAAAGCAAAAAAGTTAAGAAAATTTGAGATTAAGTAATCATGAACAGAAAGTACAATTAGTTTGTTACACATCACTCTGGGATTACAAAGTGCACAAGAAAGAGGGAGAGAGAAAAAGGTTTTTGGTGGTATTTCTGGTTTGCAGGGTGGTCAATGTTTTTGAAAGAGGTTGATATGAAGGGAAGAGGGAAATGAGTGAAGAAACAGAAAGGGGAAGAAGATCATCAGTAGACTGGATTGGAAGAAGTGGGAGAGGGACATACTATTTTGTGATGTTGATTTGAAAGGAGAGAACAGTGAAAGAATCAAAGAAAAAATAAGTGCTAGATAAAAGTTAGTTTATTGCTACAAAAATAGAAAAAAATATAATATTGTGCATGAGTTCACACTGGCTGGAACATCAATTCAAATAATTATAAAATCTTTATGAACTCTTTAAAAAACCAGCAAAAAAGTCAAGGTGAATTAATTTCATTATCTGCTGTATTCAACATTAAGCTTGGATCATTAATATTCACTAGGATTTTTCATGCAAGCATATAAAGGGTTGATAGCATCAGGGCCGGACTAACCATCTGCCCTCCGGCTCCCTTGATTGGCTGCCCCTTGCCCGAAGTGTGTGTCTTAAGATAATTGAGGTGTACTGTGAGAACACGCCCCCTGACTCATGGCACACCCCTGTGAGACTTGTCATGTGCCCCTGCCCTTCCTCCACCCTGCCTGAAGTGTCTGTTTCAAGGGAAATGTGGGTGTGCAATGAGTTCATGCCCCCTGACTCATGGCAAGCCCCCATGAACTGTGTCTGTGCCCCCTGTGATGTGTGCACACACTCACAAATGCCAGCACCGATTTGTAGCCCCAGTACGTCCTTAAATAGCATGCAAGCTAATCTGGCTTTCTTGTTATGCACATACATACATATATGGATATAGCTGGTAGTTACTGGGTTAATAGAATGGAAGCTTATCTAGCTCTCTTATTGAGAACATACAGTATTGTTGTTAGTAAGGCAGCCTCATTATGGTTGTTAGTAATCCCTAATTTCAAGTGCATGTTACTATAAAAATAAGTATTATTCCTTCTCCTTATATTCCTGGCCCGGGAATGTTTATATCTGGATGGAATACATCTGAACTTGCTCTTTTAGTATGCTGGTCCAAACAAGAAAATAGTGGCAGTGTGGAATCCCCCCAGCTGCCAGTGCATTCCTATAGTGCAGCGATTTCTTGTAAATTATTACGTCTTGATATTTGTATAAAAAAATCCTATATACCAGTGCATATTAATGATCCAAGTTTAATGTTGAAAACTAATATATCATCTCCCAAGCCTCCAAGCCTCTCAGTAGCCTCCCCATGGTAGAGATGGTGGAGAGACTACAGAGAATACTGGAAAACACCGGACAAGTGAGTATAATTTTTTTTTTATTATATACTGAGGGCATTGGTAGTTTGCATAATCGCTGTAATCCAAATCATTGAGCGTGGCTACATCTGTACCTTCAGAATCAGAATCAGCTTTATTGACCAGGTATACTTGAGTATACTAGGAATTTGTCTTCATTTTGCTATACAATAGCCAAGTAAGTAACAGATAAGCAGGTGGGGGCAAGTAACGTCATACAGATAGGTATACTGTAGGGACACAAGTGAGTTACAAGTACATCTAGTCAAAGTTCAGGAGTTCAGCAGGTGGACTGCTTAGGGAAATAAACTTTTGAGGCTTCTGGTGGACCCAGCGAGGACAGCCCTGTACCTCCTGCCTGAAGGAAGCAAGTTAAACATGCTGAGGCCAGGGTGTAGCTGGTCCTTTACTATCTTCGTTGCTTGCTTTTAGTCTCTGGACAAGTACAGGTCCTGGACTGAGGGAAGGTCAGACCCGATGATCTTCTCTATGGTTCTGACCACCTTTTGGAGCCTGCCTCTGTCCCTTTTTCTGGTGGAGCCGTACCATACCAGTATCAATAAGCACAGTACCAACTCCACAATTACAGAGTAGAAGTGGAGCAGAAGCTTCTGTGGGATGTTGAACTTCCTTAGTTTTATGAATAAGAACAACCTCTGCTGTGTTTTTCCGACAGTGGAGTCAGCGATGAACCCTCTTTTAAGGTCCTGGGAGATTGTGGTCCCCAAGAACATGAAGGAGTCCATGTAAGGTCTGTAACTGTGTCTGTTCCCAGAGGGGGCACTAGTGGGTCAGTGGTGGTGCAGTGGAAGAAACAAGGAGGCTGTAAAAGATTGTTTCACATTTGCGCAATGATATTTATTAAGCACACAAAGGTATGAACAGTCACTGAGGCACAATAACAATACTGATGGTTTGAGCAAGGAAGATGACAGAGGTGTAACAACAGTCACAGGTGATGATCTGTAAACCAGTGAGATTAACACAGTGATTACCAGCCTGGAAGCCGATGGCAAACATCGATGGTCAACTTGGAAGTTGATAGTAACTGGATCAAATATGCAGATGATGGTAATGCAATTGATGACAATGAACACAGGCAAAAGTAACTCCTGTGATTGGTCTGGAAACCAACAGCAATGAATTCACACAGTCTGTATATACAATAAGCACAAGTCCACAAAGCCAAGCAAGGCCAAAGCAGGAGACAGTTTGTAAATTGCAAGCTGGTTGTTTTAAGTGCCGGATGGAATAGCACAGTGTTGAATGCAGATAAACAACACACAGGTGAGAATGGTAAGTAGCACATGGAGAGAGTCTCTTACTGCATGCAGAGGTGGGATCTGACTGTGGAAGGAGTTGTAGCAGAGCTGGATGGAAGGGGCCTGTAGTTCCATGGAAACACTGGAGCAGGGAAGTCACTAGAGACAGAAGACTGGAGACAGGAAACGCTGTACACTGGATGTGATGCATTGTTCAAGGCAATGAGACTGAGACGATGTTCTGTATTTATACTCCCTGGTCAGCAGGCATTGGATGCTTGAATCATGTGTGCAGAACAGCGCAGGGTTGGGTGTTCCAGGTCAGCTGACTGCAAGTGTCATGGCAGCGCCCATGCTGCACAGATGGTGGGTACACAATAGATGGACTTCAGGGGTACACAATGACAATGGGTACTGCACCTGCGGACAGAGCATCCATGCAGTCACAAACTGGGGCTGTGACCTCCGGAGGACTGCCCACCAGCGGCACGCTGGTAAGTGAGATGCCACTGAATGCTGATTCCTGACAGTACTCCCCCTTTATGGGTGGCCACCGAACACCCACGAGGCTTGGAAGGAAAAAGTCTATGAAAAGCTTAAACTAACTGTGGAGCATGAACATCAGTGGTGTTGACCTAACTCCTCTTCTCAGGACCATACCCGGACCAGTCGATCAGACATTGTAGATGACCATACCGATGTCGTGAATCCAAGATCTTCTCAACCTCGTACTCTATGCCCCGATGAGTTTGGACTTTTGGAGCCACTGGAAGAGCTTTCTGGAAATGGTTAAGTATCAAAGGTCTAAGGAGAGAAATATGAAATGAGTTCGGGATCTTTAAATAAGGAGGCAATTTCAGCTTGTATGCCACTGGATTGATGACACGTTCAACAGGAAACGGAAAAATGAACCGTGGAGCAAACTTCATATAAGGAACTCTGAGACGGAGGTTACGGGTGGATATCCAGACTTTATCACCTGGCTTTAAACTTGGAACTGCTCGCCTTTTCTGACATGCAAAGACTTTGTACTGGTTGGATGCTTTCTTGAGAGAAATATGAATCTTTTTCCAAATCTGAGAGAACTGCTGAAGAGCTGAAGAAGCAGTGGGTACATCAACAACAGGAAGATCTTGGAAATCTGGAACTCTGGGATTTTGACCATAAACTGCAAAGAAAGGAGTAGTATCGGTGGCTGAATGATTATGGAAGTTGTGAGCAAATTCGGCCCAGGGTAATAAATCCACCCAGTAATCTTGTAAAGAAGAGATGTAGAGTCTTAGAAAGGTCTCAAGCTCCTGGTTTACTCTCTCCATCTGCCCATTCGTTTGTGGATGGTATGCTGTGGAAAACTTGAGTTTGACTTGCAAGGCAGAACATAAGGTCCTCCAGAATCTTGCCACAAATTGAACTCCACAGTCGTAAATAATCTCAGTTGGAAGCTTTGAAGCAGAGTAGAGGGCAAGCCAATGAGAGGAACGAAGTGGGCCATCTTAGAGAACCTGTCAACCACTACCCAGATGGTATCGTACCCTTTGGAGGGAGGTAGATCTGAAATAAAATCCATCGACAGATGAGACCAGGGACGACTTGGTATGGAATTTGGCAACAGTTGACCAGCAGGAGCTTGACGAGGAACTTTATGCTGGGCGCATTTGGGACATGAAGCTACAAATTCTTGGATATCGGCTTTCATATGCGGCCACCAATAGGATTGTGACAAGAACTTATAAGTTTTAAGGATTCCAGGATGACCAGTGAACTTGGAAGTATGAGCCCAAGACAGGAGATTTGGATGAAGCTCAGTTGAAACCAACATCTTGTCAGGAGGCGGAGCTGGAGACACGTTTGTGGAAGCAAAAACCACAGGATTGAGAACTGGACGATAGATTTGTTCTGAATAATCTCAATTAGCATTCGTGGAGCGTGATAAAGTGTCCACTGTAACATTCTGAGAGCTAGGACGAAACTGCAACTTTAAATTAAAATGAGAGAAGAATAAGGCCCACCTTGCTTGTCGAGGAATCAGACACTGTGCTGCCTTTAGGTAAAGGAGGTTTTTGCAGCCGGTATAGATGGTGATGAGGAACTTGGCTCCCTCGAATAGATACCTCCATTCTTTGAGGGACAGCTAACAGCTCCTGGTCTCCGAAGGAGTAGTTAATCTCAGCGGATGAGAATCTATGGGAGAAGATCCCACAAGGGTATGTCTTACCTTCGGCGCCCGCTTGGGACAAAACAGTCCCAACGCTGACCGTTGAGGCGTCCACCTCTAACACGAAGCCTTGTTGACATCTGGCTGCTGTAACACAGGAGCTGAAACAAAAGCTTGTTTAATTTTTTGAAAGGCAGACAATGCTTCTTCAGACCACAGGAAAAGACTCGCCCCTTTCTGATTGAGGCAAGTAATGGGAGCTATCAATGTGGAGAATCCTTTGATAAATTTTCTACCATAGTTGTCAAAGCCAATGAAACGCAGAATCGACTTGAGTGTAGTGGGAAGAGACCAGTTCTCTATGGCTTCCAACTTGGCTAGATCCATTTGAAGATCAGAACCAGAAATTATGTACCCTAGGAAGGGCATTGAAGAAGTTTCAAAAGTACACTTGGACCGTTTACCATAAAGACGATTCTATCGAAGACGTCGAAGAACCTCTTTCACTTGTTGGCGATGGGAGGCCAAGTCATGGGAGAAGATCAGGAAGTCATCGAGGTAGACTAACACATACTTGTACAATATGTATCGGAATATTTCATTGACAACGTTCTGTAATACCACCAGTGCATTACTTAGGCCGAAGGGCGTCACTAGATATTCGTTGTGGCCATCGCAATTGTTGAAGGTGGTTTTCCACTGATTGCCACTTCGAATCCTGATGAGATTATAAACTCCACAGAGATCTAGCTTGGTGAAGATGGCAGAGGGTAGGTGTTCTTATTAGTGATATCATTTAAACCTCGGTATTCGATTCAGAGCGTAATCCTGCCTGCACACCAGCGCGCCAGTGAGATGCCACTGAACGCTGATTCCTGACAGACCACTAGCAATATCACACTGTCAGCAATTGTTAGCGAAGGTACACTAGCTGACTTATGACGTCCACTATCATCTCAACAGTTTTGAGGGAGTTGAGCTCAAGGTTGTTGTGGCTGCACCACAGGGCCAACCAGTCTACTTCCCATCTATAGGCTAATTCATTGCCAGAATTGATGAGGCTGATGACGGTGGTCTAATCAGCGAATTTGATAATCTTTAATGATTGTGCCTCTGAGGTGCATTCATTTGTGTACAGGAAGAAGAGCAGGGTCAGAGGACACAGCCCTAAGGGGCCCCTCTACTAATGGACCGCACTTGAGAGGTGAATTCCCCCACTTTCACCACCTGTGTCCTATCTGTCAGGAAGTCTACTATCCAGAAACATGTAGCTTCAGGGACCCCTAGCCAAAGTCATTTGGGGTGGAGGATGCTGGTGATGATTGTATTGAATGCCAAGCTGAAATCGACAAACAGGACCCTCGCGTAGGTACCTGGAATGTCTAGGTGCTGTAGAATGTAGTGCACGACCAGGTTGACTGAATCCTTGACACACCGATTTGATCGATAGGCAAACCGTAGGGTGTCCACTGTCCAGTTGAGGACCAGTCACAGTTTTTAGGCGATTCAAAACTAGACGATCGAACGTTTTCATCACCACAGACATCAGTGCTATCAGCCTATAGTTGTTCAGGTACGTGATAGAGGGTTTCTTGTGGACCAGGACAACAGTGGACCTTTTGAGGCATAAAGTGACTTTCTGTAGCTGCAGCATTTTGTTGAAGATCTTGGTGAATATGGGGGCAAGCTGACCAGCACATGCTTCTATCTATTACTGTCTCAAAATGCATTTAGCTCTGCAAGGCTAACATGTGTACCAGGTTTACAACAGGGGAAAAAAATACTAAGAAATAAGTTTGCATTCTCCAGCATATTGGTAGTCATTCCGAGTTGTTCGCTCGTTGCCGTTTTTCGCAACGGAGCGATTAGGTGGAAAATGCGCATGCGCACTATACGCAGTGCGCATGCGTTCAGTGATTTAACACAAAACTTTGGAGATTTGCACAAGTTCGAGCGACGTTTTTTCATCGCTCGAGTGATCGTAGTGTGATTGACAGGAAGTGGGTGTTTCTGGGCAGAAACTGGCCGTTTTCAGGGAGTGTGCTAAAAAAACGCAGGCGTGCCAGGTAAAAACGCAGGAGTGGCTGGAGAAACGGGGGAGTGGCTGGCCGAACGCAGGGCGTGTTTGTGACGTCAAACCAGGAACTAAACGGACTGAGGTGATCGCAATCTAGGAGTAGGTCTGGAGCTACTCAGAAACTGCTTGAAAATTTTTAGTAGCAATTCTGCTAATCTTTCATTCGCTATTCTGCTAAGCTAAGATACACTCCCAGAGGGTGGCGGCCTAGCGTTTGCAATGCTGCTAAAAGCAGCTAGCGAACGAACAACTCGGAATGACCATTAGCCGTTGTTTCAAACACAGAAATGTACTAAAAGCAAACATGGGAATGTTCTATCAAATCAAACTTCCAAAAACATTCTATCATGCAAATACTATCAGATACACCATTGGCCAAACTAGTGAGTACTTTCCTTAGGGATCAATACAATGCAAAAATGTATCAATAATTTTGTTTTCAAATAAGCCCGTGAATTTAGCAAACTCTGGTCAAATGTGGCCCAAATTAGAATGCTAAAATAAACCACCTCATCAGCAGCATGTTTGTGACATGTTGGTTACTTTTATGTTACAAATATAAAAAATTTAAAGTAAGCACATATACCTAGTCCATGAATACTGTGAAGAATAATTGAATAAATGAATTTTGTACTTAAAAAGCACACAAAGATTTGCTAAAAAATGTTTTTATTTTAAATGAATCCTTACTTTTCCCTATAGATTATTAGCTTGCGAGCAGGGCCCTCCTACCTCTATGGTTGTTTGTTTATTACTCAGTTTTGTTTTATCACTGTGTCCAATTGTAAAGTGCAACGGAATTTGCTGCGCTATATAAGAAACTGTTAATAAATAAATAATTTTGCAAAGGACAAACATGCAGGAAAGATTGCACTTAAGAATATACTACTGTACAGCACATTGGGGGTCATTCCGAGTTGATCGCTCATTGCCGATTTTCGCAACAGAGCGATTAATGCGAAAATGCGCATGCGCATGGTACGCAGTGCGCATGCGCTAAGTATTTTAGCTCAAAACGTAGTCGATTTACTCACGGCAGAACAAAGAATTTTCATCATTGAAGTGATCGGAGTGTGATTGACAGGAAGTGGGTGTTTCTGGGCTGAAACTGACCGTTTCCTGGGAGTGTGCGGAAAAACGCAGGCGTTCCAGGATAAAACGCAGGAGTGGCTGGAGAAACGGGGGAGTGGCTGGCCGAGCGCAGGGCATGTTTGTGACGTCAAACCAGGAATGAAACGGCCTGAGCTGATCGCAGTGTAGGAGTAAGTCTCAAGCTACTCAGAAAGTGCTAAGAATTTTCTATTCGCAATTCTGCTACTCTTTCTTTCACAATTCTGCTAAGCGAAGATACACTCCCAGAGGGCGGAGGCCTAGCGTGTGCAATGCTGCTAAAATCTGCTAGCGAGCGAACAACTCGGAATCACCCCCCAGGAACGAAACGGCCAGAGCTGATCGCAGTGTAGGAGTAAGCTACTCAGAAACTGCTAAGAATTTTCTATTCGCAATTCTGCTAATCTTTCGTTCGCAATTCTGCTAAGCGAAGATACACTCCCAGAGGGCTGCGGCCTAGCGTGTGCAATGCTGCTAAAATCTGCTAGCGAGCGAACAACTCGGAATCACCCCCATTATGTCACTACACTTTAGTAACAAAGTACACAATGGTGTACAACAATATAATTATCACAATAAATTATTTGAAAAATATATGTAAGTAACCAAATAAACTATGCTGTTTTTTTCAACAGATTAAGTAGGTCACTACTTGCAGCTATCTGCACCACAGGCCTGCTGAGATCTACCTCTGGTGTGGGCTGTTCATAGGGGTGATGTTGTGACAATTGTAGGTGTTTGGAAGTTGCTGCCTGCTGATGTGCTATCATTCTGCTCAAGGGAGGTTCCGAAAAATTGACTTCTTCTGCATTCTCTTATAGAGCAGTTTTAAAAACAATTTTCAGAAAAAAGTTGACTAATTTCTGAAATGATGCCATGAAAGTCACTACTCTATTTACTGAGGCAGAAATGACCTCAGTAGGGCTCTGATTCCCCTAGTTCTGGGATGATTCCTTCTGTACTGACTGAAAGGAGAATCCAGAGTTGTTTGCAACCAAAGCTTTCCCATTCTGAGCATCAGCGATGGAATGACAATCTGCTGTGCATGTATTGTGGAAGCACAAGTCACTTTTTAAAGGACTGCTCCCTCTGCAAATCAAGAAAAAGTTATGTCAACATCTCAAGGTTCAGGCTGACAATTCATCTTAAGTGGTTTTTCCAGACTCCCACACTTCAATGAAAGTATCAAAGGTTCCCAAAAGGAGGTTCAGGTCTATAACTGGGGTCCTATGACCAGGAACTCCAGGTTAAGATTTGGGAACCAACTGAGGGTATGCAAATCCCTCAAGCCCAAGGTAATCCCTATTCCTACAGCCCTAGGAGAGTCATCAAACTCTACAATCCCTGGAGGTTCTTCCAGTCCTGTAGTGTGAGGAGATGCACCTGTTTTTGTATCAAGTCTTGAAGCCACTGGAGGTATTAAGTTCAGAAATAGCAGAAGGGGTGTCTATATCTATGTCAAGTGCTTTAGCTTTAGCAGATGTTTCTGCTTCCATAACTAGTCCTCAAGACCCAAGAGGGGAGGCCTATGCCTCAGCCAATGGTGTGTCCCCAGGTGGACAGGCCAATGTCTCAGCCAATGACCAGATATCAGGTGAGATATCCAATGCCCTGACCTCAGTAGAGGTATCTAATGTACTAACTCCAGGTGGGGGGGTCTGGTCCAGCTGAGACCCATTTTTCCTGTTGAGACCTTTGGAGATGTATTTTTAGTCAAGTTTCCTAAAGGGGAATTTCTAGCAGAGACCTCTGGAGAGATATCTCCAGTCAAGAGCCTTAAAGGGGCACTTCCTGTTGAGACCCCAGGAGGGTATTCAGGAGGGGTAGATTAGAGTTCCCAGGAATAATAAAGACTCCAACTGATAACCAAGATGGGGATATTCCAGAAGAGACCCCATGAGGGGTAGATCCTGTTTAGTCCCTTGTCCATTGAAGAGACATCAGTTTCTGTAGCACTTGATGGGGCATTTTGGGACATTTGACATTGTTAAATTTGAGGAGGCATCCCAGCCAAATATTTCAGCAGGCAAATCAAAACCTCCTCCTAAAGAACAAGATCCAGATCCAGTAATCATCTACATGCTACTGGAACAGTTTAATGAGCTACTGTTGCAGTCTCTAGCTGCAGCTACACTGTGTTCTCTGGCTTCTTTCTTATGTAATTCAGAGAGAAGGCTAGGAGGCTAGGAAGTGGGATGACCAGTTAATTGCATCCAGAGATTCAATTCTGTAGGACTTGGGGACTTTCAGCCAAAGTGTGGTCAAGAGGTTTGGTGGACCAGAGTCAGTGTTCATTCTGGATCTTCTGAGAGTTCTGTTTCACCTACCAAGGACTCATTTAACACCATAGAGGTCAAGTCTGCAAGATCCGGAAATCTGAGGTATTGTCAGTCTCAGGTTGATTACATCACAGTAACATATTTACCTAGACCTCAAACCCAGAATTAAACTATTGGCTATGCCTTACTGCCTGCATCTTGTAAATAAGTTCTGAAAAAGCCTGACCCACTGTATCCAGTAACTGTCAAGTCTGCCTATGCCAAATTAAGCCGTGTTTCTCTGATACCATCTGTCTCTAAGAAGAACACTGTGATTCTACCATTGGATGTAGATTCAAACTTGTAATTCAATTCTGAAGATGGATAAATTGCATTGTTTGAAGGTACAATCAGCTTGGATAATGTATTTGGGCTTACCTTAGTCATACCTCTGTAACCTCACATAAAGAAGAAAAAGTCCCACTGGAAATCTTTAAATATGCCTTGTCCTTCTGTCTAGTCTTATCAAGTCCTCAGTTCACCTTGGATTTGAACTTAGTTTCAGGAGGAGGTGGGCGGGTACTGTTATGAGTCACTGCTGCAACACATCCTGTTTATATTTTTGTATGTCTTCTAGCAACTAGGATGCTGGCTGCTATGTGTAGTAGCACAGCTGTTTGGAATGCCTCAGTATCTGACTCTAGCCTGATGACTCCTGTGATTAATCTCTCTGCCTTTCATTAGGGATTTTGCCAAGTTTCTGTTGCTGGTGATACTCCCTAGTTCCCGTTACCTAATAAAGCTTGCCATATGGTCACTGCACTTTGTACAGTTCCTATTCTCACAGTCTGTTCCTACAGTATGTCCTGGTGCCCTGCCATTGTGTATCTATATTTATGTATCCTGCCTCAGTCCCATGTGTACTGTCCTGTACAATCCTACACCTGTGCCCTGTTGTATCCTGCCCTGTACCTGATATCCTGTGTCAGTTTCTGCTCCATGTCATTTTTTTGCTGTGGCCCTCCAGGTACTCTCATGTTGGTTCCTGATTTATGACTAGGCTACTCTCAATTATTTGTGACTATATCCCACCAGTCTTACAGTGCTTCATTGCATATCCAGCCTGTTTGTCTTTGGATGCTTTCTGCAATAGAATATATTTACTCCAGCCATGCCTGTAAGTCACAAGACTTCAGTGTATCCATTATTCAAGCTACTGTAAATCTTATCCTCTTTGTGTTATTGCAATCTGCAGCCTGGACATCTAGTAAGTCTCTGTTCACCTTAGTTCATACTGGCAGCACTCTACTTTTAATTAAAACACACTCTGTACCTGATTGTCCTAGCAGTTAACCACCACTTGGCTACTGTGAATCCTGTACCCTCTTAGTTCAGAAGTCTTCAGCCAGCATATCCTCCTGACCCGACCTGCAATTAACTCCTGCTTTTTATCTAGTTTTATTCAAGTGCTGCTGTCTTCAGTTACACCAGCCTTGTCTGCATAACCTAGCCAAAGTCTGTTTGTTATGAAACATAGCCCTGCCAAATCATCCTGAATCCTGGCTGTCTGCAACTAACCCTTACCTTGTCAGCTGCTACACTCCAGGTTAAACATCTTGTGGTTTCCAGCCTATTGTGTTTGCCCTTCCTGCTAGAGGTTTAAGTCCAGGCAGCATTTTAATTACCAGTGTGTACATACAGCTCTAAGGGAAAAGGAATGGCTGTTGTTGGTGGAAGACCCTCTCACCAGCTCTAGGTGTAACAAACACATAGTGCTGAGTTGCATAACAATGACAACATACAAAATCATTAACACTATGGGATTTATTTACTTAGGTCCCAAAATAATTTGAATCCATCCGAGTTCCATTTTTTACTCTAAGTGGCAACTCGGGAATTTACTAACCAAGAAAGTCGGCCGTGTTTGTTGCATTTGTATTTTTTTACACAGCCGTGAACACAAATACAAATGAATACAATTGTTATTTAATATAACACAGTCATTTACTAAGAATTCGTATTTGTGTTTTCGGTCGTAAACACCTTAAACTTGGCCGCAAATATCCTCAAATTGTAAAAAAGTTCACATTTCAAATAGAACTGCTTTTGGCTGGCGTGTTTGACATCTATCACTACTCTTCAATTACTAAGGTAAGTGTAATATTTTTCCATTATGGTTGTGACTGTATTGCGTGTGTTTGTAGGATACCTGTTATGGTTTGATCAACAGTACACTTTGTTTTATTGGTTTTTTTTGTTACAAATGTTCACAAAATCCAGTCCTGTTATTGTAAAAATTATATTTGCACAGCATTTATGTTGTGCTTTTTTGTGTTTCTGAATGTTACCTCATGCATAAACATAATCCTAAGGTAAAGTTACCTAATAGAATGATGTAATGTAAAATACTTTTGTAAAAATATAAATACTTAGGGGTATATGCAATTGCGGTCGAATTCCCGAAAATGTCGAAAAACGGGACATTTTCGCCCAAAAAAAAAAATTCGACAATGCAATTCAGTACTTTTCATCAAAAAAACGGACTTTCAAAATTCGACTTTTTGAAATTCGACATTTGTAAAATTCGACTTTTCTGCAATGGTACAAATGCGGCAATTCGACAAAAGTATATTCAATTGAAGATTGTAAATTCGACAACAGTGCTTTTAGACAGTAAATTCGTAATTTTCAATCTGCCACACTTTGCTGGCGGAATCTAATAAATTTTTTTAAAAACATGTTTTTTTTGTGTTTTTTTTTATTGGTAATAGCATATCTATTTATATTAGAAGGGATTAGGTACTTGGTTTGTCTAGTTTGGAGGCACAAGTATTATTTATATATTTTTAAAAATATATATATATGTTTTTTTTAAATGGAATGGTAAAAATCTGAAAAAAAATGCGTGGGGTCCCCCCTCCTAAGCAAAACCAGCCTCGGGCTCTTCGAGCCGGTCCTGGTTCTAAAAATCCAGGGAAAAACTGACATGGGATCTCCCGTATTTTTAAAACCAGCACCGGGCTCTGCACCTGGTGCTGGTGCAAAAAATATGGGGGACAAAAAGCGTAGGGGTCCCCCGTATTTTTTACACCAGCATCGGGCTCCACTAGCTGGGTAGATAATGCCACAGCCGGGGGTCACTTTTATACAGCACCCTGCGGCCGTGGCATTAAATATCCAACTAGTCACCCCTGGCCGGGGTACCCTGGAGGAGTGGGGACCCCTTCAATCAAGGGGTCCCTCCCCTCCAGCCACCCAAGGGACAGGGGTGTAGCCCGAGGCTGTCCCCCCATCCAAGGGCTGCGGATGGGGGGCTGATAGCCTTGTGAAAATTGAAATAATATTGTTTTTTCCAGTAGTACTACAAGTCCCAGCAAGCCTCCCCCGCAAGCTGGTACTTGGAGAACCACAAGTACCAGCATGCGGGAGAAAAACGGGCCCGCTGGTACCTGTAGTTCTACTGGAAAAAAAATACCCAAATAAAAACAGAACACGCACACCGTGAGAGTAAAACTTTATTTCACACATGTCGACACACACATACTTACCAATGCATACTTACCAATGTTCACACGCCGACCTCTGTCCACTTGTCCAATTAGAATCCACGGTGTACCTGAAAATAAAATTATACTCACCTGATCCAGTGTCCTGTGGTCTTTTATTATAATCCACGTACTTGGCAAAATAAAAATTGAACACCCGGACCAGGCTGACTGAAATGGGTCCCATGTTTACACATGGGACCCCTTTCCCCGAATGCAGAGACCCCCCTGTGACTGCTGTCACAGAAAGGTCTCTTCAGCCAATCAGGAAGCGCTTCGTGGCACTCTCCTGATTGGCTGTATGCGCGTCTGCTGGCAGACAGCGCATCGCACAGCTCCCTCCATTAGTTTCAATGGTGGGAACTTTGCGGTCAGCGGTGGGGTTACCCGCGGTCAGCCGCTGACCGCGGGTGACCCCACCGTTGACCGCAAAGTTCCCATTATTGAATATAATGGTAAGGCTTTGCGATGCGCTGTCTGACAGCTCAGATGCGCATAGCCAATCAGCAGAGTGCCACGACATTGCGCTCGCTGATTGGCTGAAGGGACCATTCTGTGACAGGAGACCCCTTTCAGTCCGTTTGGTCCGGGTTGCCATTTTGTTGTTTTGCCAAGTACGAGGATTATTTTAAAAGATCCGGACACTGGATCAGGTGAGTATAATTTTATTCACAGGTACCCCGGATTCTTCAGTGACGAGGGGGGCGTGGCAGTCGGCGGGTCAACATAGGTAAGTATGTATGTGTCGGCAGGTGTGAATTAAACTTTTACTTTCACGGTGTGTCTCCTGTTTTTATTTGGGTATATTTTTTTCTCAGTAGAACTACAGGTACCAGCGGGCCCATTTTTCCACCCGCATGCTGGTACTTGTGGTTCTCCAAGTACCAGCTTGCGGGGGAGGCTTGCTATGACTTGTAGTTCTTCTGGAAAAAACAATATTCTATCATTTTACTCAATGCTGTCAGCCCCCCATCCGCAGCCCTTGGATGGGGGGGACAGCCTCGGGCTTCACCCCTGGCCCTTGGGTGGCTGGGGGGGACCCATTGATGGAAGCAGTCCCCACTCCCCCAGGGTACCCCGGCCAGGGGTGATTAGTTGGATATTTAATGCCACGGCCGCAGGGCGATGTATAAAAGTGACCCCCGGCTGTGGCATTATATGTCCAGCTAGTGGAGCCCGATGCTGGTGTAAAAAATACGGGGGACCCCTACTCTTTTTGTCCCCCGTATTTTTTGCACCAGCACCAGGCGCAGAGCCCGGTGCTGGTTTTAAAAATATGGGGGATCCCCTGTCAGTTTTTTCCCCGGATTTTTAGAACCAGGACCGGCTCGAAGAGCCCGAGGCTGGTTATGCTTAGGAGAGGGAACCCCACGCAATTTTTTTTCGTGGTTTTTACCGTTTTTCCCGTTTTTTTACATTTTTACAAGTCTAATCAAAATCTGTCAAATCGGCTGTTTTTCGACAGCAGGACTGTCGAATCCATTTTTTATTGAATATGTTGAATTCTGGCAACCACTTGCCGGAATGCGACGGTCGAATTGTGTCGAATTGAAAAACGGGCGAAAAATTGCCGCGATTAGCCGGCAATTACATATACCCATAACCTCTGCTGCGTGTGTAAGATATGTTGCTTGATTGTGAGCATGTATATGATTTCCTTAAACAACTCAACAGTAAATTGTTATGTAAACAATACCAAAACAACTGTATCATGTTGTACCTTGTTTTTACTTGTACATTAGTTTTACAAAAAAATAGTTATAAAACAAAAACCACTTCTCACACTTGTGAGTGCAACAACAAAAATGCAACTAGCATAACATTTTCATTTAAGAATTTCCACACATGATTATGTTAATTTATTTTGCAGGTCGGCCTCTTGAGGTGGATGGGTCTTTACCGCTGGTGTCTGGCCGAGTTCGGGCAGAACGTTTGGGAGGGAACATTACAGGTGTCACCAAAGAGGTTGTGGTAGAGGAACTGGAACTTGTGTGCTCCCCTTGATGAGTGAGATGCTGGGTTAGTGTAGTCAGAATGACATTTAAGTCTCTAGTTGCAGACGTGTGGCTCTCCATGATTCTGATCATGGTGTCTTATGTAGTTTGTGTTGCAGTCAATATTTGCAAGTAGGTTTGATGGGGCCTGTGATTGTCATCCATGACTCGTAGGTATGTATATAGAATGCGGTTATTGTCTGCACTCCTCACAGGAGGGGAGGGGAGAGGATGCTTTCAGCTGCCGGCGCCGCAGCCTGTCATGCAGTGACTGGCACAGCAGCTGGAAGCAGCAGGGGGCCCAGGCGCAGCAGCGGGGATGCAGAGCAGGTACAGCGCCTCTACTACCTGGCGCCTACCTGCTCTGCATCCCTTTGCTGAGTGGGTAGTGCCGGGTCTGCCTAAGCTGATGTTTGCCATATCACACATTTTAACAATCACTAAGCAAAACATATTTTCAGAAACACAAGGCAAAGATTTAAACACAACTACAAACTATGTAAACTTTCACTTCCCTCATGCGCTTTTAATTCTCTTTCTGTACATATCTGCATAATAAGACTTCCTTTGATGACACAAAATCCTTAGCCTGTCATCCAAGCAGAAACTTTATAATGTGCTGTTTAATGATGCTACTACTCTATGTTTATATACCCTGTACTTGTTCTCTATTGTATTGAACTGTAAGACACTGGCTTCATGTTTTGCCAAATTGTACACTATACAATAATTGTACATGATTTTACTAAAATGACCACATGTGGCACCATATAAAGGCTTGTAAAATAACTTAAAATAACAACGTAACTATGCATTACACACATCACCATATATTTTCATTTGGTCCACAATACACTATGTTAGAAAAGACTATATGGAAGGAAATCTATTTATACACAATAGACATATATCATATTAATGACTGGTGTGCAGGAAACTAAAACAAAAGTCATGTAAATTAATTCAGATTACCACATCCATAAATAAATGTTTCAATATGATGTGTTGAGAAACATAAACACAACATACATTTTTGTGTGGACAGCATACACAATGGAAGATGAGATTAAAAAATATGACAGCAATATTGATGCCAAAACCAGACTCAAACTGCTTTTTGTTGCTAAAAATCTGTAAACCCCCCGAAAAATAATAAAACACCTAATATACCAGCCACCTTGGGATGATCGGAGTCCCGTACATACGTCCCCCTCACTACCTCCGGAGGGATCAGGTTCTGCAGCGGCTCCTCATACTCCAAATAAGTGGTGATAAATGGCTCGCCCCCCTCCTGTTTGATGCACCAACTTGGCCTCCTTCACCATTTTGTCTTTCACACGACGCTTGATATCATAAAAGCGCTTTCTGCAGGTCTCCTCTGTTCGCCTCACCACGTCCTCACTATTCACAGCATTAACCACCTTCTTTCACATTAAAGATTTTTTCCTTGCTGACACCTTAGCTGCATTCAGACTAAAGAGCTGATGATGATATTTCATTATCATCCTCACCAGGTCAACATTCTTGGCAAATGTGAACTTCACATTGCACCCTCACCCCCCTCACTACCCTTCTCTACCTCACTAACCTTCTCCACCTCAGTAACCTCCTCCTCCTTCCCAACCTCACTAACCTCTGACTCAGACATGCTTAGGACAAACAACACTAAACACTAAAAAATTAAAACAAACAAAACACACTTCCCCTCTACCTCTACACACCACACACACACACACACACACACACACACACACACACACACACACACTAACAAGAGACTTAAATAACTAGGACAGAAAATATGACTCACTAATAACTAACAATACAACAATAAAGACAAGACAATTTTCACAGCTTAGTACTCAGAAATCGCTACCCAAAAATCCAAAACACTCACCATTTCCTCACAGCACTACCTCTCTCCTCTCCACTAACTAAACCCTTGAGGTTCAGTAATTTTGGGGCATATGTATATGGCAGCGCTTTGACACTCCCACATATTCCACATAACCAATCACACTTCCCCTTCAAAATCGAATGAAAATTGGAAAATGTGGCCGCAAAGTCCACAAAACACTGCCGCACCTGAAAAATATGAATCATGCGTCACAACATCCATCTTCGGCCGAAAACAAACACATTTGCCGTAAAAACACAGCCAGAAATACAAATGACATCGACATCGAAAAATACAAAAAGGAGGAACTCGAAAGCTTAGTAAATTATCAAATACAGATTCAAAAAGTGTCAGTTGAATTCAATTTCGACTAAAATTGGTTCCAATACGAATCTTAGTAAATATACCCCTATGACTTCTTCCCCAACAACAAGCTTACCATCCAGCACTGGTTTAACAGCTTCATAAACATTGTCATCAGAACCTATGAAATACATTTGAGTAAGTATAGTATTGTGTTTTATATGTCAATGTAGTACACAACATACTGTAGCATTTTTTAAAGTTTTTGTGCATGAAAAATCACAAATATGTGTCAACAGTACAGCAGTCTGAATGTTCTGACAACTAATAAAACATTCCATTGTAGTCTTTTAAAATATTTGCCAAGTGTATTTTTTATTGCTTGTTTTGTATTGTGCAATGTTAATGTTGTTTGTGAGCTCAAACAAAGACTCACCAGGAAGGTGTCATGAATATGTCCCAAAAATCACTTGTGTTGTGTGCAGGAGGGACAAACAATTATATGTTAAATTCACAATACAAATGCTGAAAATCTTCTCTTCCTCCTCATCTCCCATGTATCTGCGTTTGTGGACTTTTTTTGTTTTGCCTTGTTAACATAAATGACACAATTAAGACTCTACTACATATGCACTGTCAGTCTGCAAGTCGAGTTGTTTTCAAAACGTAGAGACACGGACAGTTTTGTAGGTAAAAACATACATATTGGACAGAATATAAACCCCTCCCCCATAAATCGAATATTAAAAATAAAACAAGTTTAGCAGTAAAATCATTGCAAAATATACTTTTACATAATTTTGAATAGTCAAGTTTAAAAAAAAAAACAGATCACCATAAAAATCACTTCTGAAATATATAAAAACCTATGATACTATCAATCAAAAACACAGCCATTTACAAAATGTTTGTCCTCGTACTGTATTACTTTGTCACTGCCACATAAATACAAGGAAAATAAAACTTGCAAAATGCAACACTACTATAATATGTAAACCTCCAAAACACCACCTGCAGAAACTTAAGCTGGGTGCACCCTGGAGCGATGTTGGGCCAATTTGCCATTTCATAATGACAAATAAACTACTTCGCTCAGTGTGTATGGGTGTATGTGTGTTCCTGTGGTCACTAGCGGCTGTTGTCAGGTTTGATGTGTTTGATATGTTGCCAGGTTTGATGTGCTATAAATTGCATGGTGATAAAGTACCAGCCAATCAGCTCCTAACTGCCATGTTACAGGCTGGGTTTGAAAAATGACAGGTAGGAGCTGGTTGGTTGGTACTTTATCACTGTGCAATTAATCACTCTCCAATGCTTGATAAATCTGGGCCCCAGAGAATAAAAAAAGTGATCACAAACCTCCTCCACTGCACAAAACACAGGAATTCCCACACACATACACACCACACACACACACACACACACACACACACACACACACACACACACACACACACACTCACAGATATACACTGACTAAACATAAAAATATGACAAAGACAGAAAAAGAAGACATACTGATAACAAACAAGGCAATAAGGTAGAAAAGGCAACTTACACTGAAACATCACCAATCAGAATGTGCAATAATTCCCCAGGGTTCCAATATTCCAAACTCTCCTCTCCACTCTCCACAAGGTCCATATGGTTTGGAGTCTATTTCTAAAGTAGAACACCTTGACAGCTTCAACCAAACAACAGCAAACACCAACTTAATTAAACCCAGCAATGTAAGTAAATGTTTAACTGGACTGAGACAAAACTCAGCTAAAAATCCAGGAATGCATATGTCATCAGAAAACACTATACCGGAAAATATAGTAGATGTAGTTTGAACCACCCAGAAATTAATCATATATCCTCATTGGCTAAATATAAAAAAACCTCAACATTGATAATTTATTTTTCATCCTCTTACAAAATATTCACTGAACTACATATAAGGTGATTCTTTAAATACAGCATTAATAGTTAATCATAGCAGTCAAAGGTTTAAGTTTCAAAAAAGTTATGTTTATGAAATACAAGGTAAAATATAGCCTGACAATGTGGGAGATGATGCAGTAAAAATAGTGGAAAAGTGAGCCATTGTGGAAATTACCCACGGAAATCCATTATATGCTATGTATGATTGTATAGAATTAATTTGATAAATGTTATCTCAAAGCTGATTGGTTATGATGGACGACTTATCCACTGGCTAATTTCTCCATTCTTTTCACTGCTTCATACATCTACTCTAATGTGTTCTAGTATTAGACATAATGATGCACAAGGCTGTCCCCAGACAGGTGGTACTTTCTCAAATCTTTTTCTTCCACTTGGTTAAGACTTCACATTTCCAGTTGACTGACATGAACAGGACTATTGATGCCAGACAATACAGGCAGAGCACCCCCTCCAGTCATGACCTGTATAACTCATGACAGCAGGAGGTGGGTCTTCATGTATTAGCCTGTGTGAGTGGGAAGCAGAAACCTAGAACATTGTGTAGATTTAGGGGAACAAAGAACATGGAGTTACAGAACTGGTAAAATATTAAAAAATATTAAAAATAACTGCTCATTTTAGTATGCATCTTAATTTTACTAAATATGTGTATATTGTATATGTGTACATTTTCTTAAAGCAAAATCAAATGAACACAACATGTAATGTATGACATTATTTTCAATATAACAGAAAAAATTGCTGTAAGTTTTGACTTTGTCAGGACATCTTTTAAGAGCTCAAGAAACAAACAATAAAGAGGGGCCAAAGTTCTATGAAATAAAGAAATGAATAAACTTTAAATTATGAAATATAAGTCAAAATATTTAAGAATAAACGACTTTGTACTTGATCATTTGACAGTAAAGGGAAAAATATATTTGAGACTTCATTAGATCATTTCAAAAAAGAAGAACTGATTTGATTTTATAAGGAGTGCTTTGGAAGAATAAATGTTATGGTGTGTACACACAGTGATATATAGCATTTCAATTTTGACTATATAGTCAAAATCGCAAGGAAAGTTAGTTGACTTCACAAGGTGTTATGTATCGGGTCAGGATGACCCCCCATAGTACAAAGTATATTGGAAATTGGCACTTTGTCAAAATCATATATTGTCAAAGTTGCAAGTACAGATAAACAAAGCTGGTTCTTCTGGGCTCTGGGGGAGTTCAATGGAAATCACATGGTCAAAATTGGGCATAGCAAACATCTCACTGTGTGTATGCACCTTAAGATGAAGTCTCCATAAGATTTGTGATGTACTTCTGTACAGAGTAATAATTTTCAGAAATACAAACTAAATACAGTACCGTAAAATTCATCAGCCTTATATGCCAGATTTGTTTAATCAAAGTTCCCCAAATATTCCCTCAAGTATGTCTTCCAATCCCATTATTATAATTATGATATGATTTATACAAATGTTTTCTAACTACACTTTTCCTAATTTATCCTGCAAAGTTTATATCTTTCAAATGCCATTGATTTATTGGGTGTGATATATAATACCAGCAGTCAGGATGCCGTCCGTCACAAGACTGACAGTGACATCCCAGCACTGAACATACAGAAAGTGGACAGGGTAAGTATTTTTACACTCCACTTTCCCCTAACCTAACCCTTCACCCTTTGGGGGGGGGTGGCTATGGCTAAACCTCTGGGGTATTGTCTTTAGTTAACCACCTTCCCAGTGCCAAACCCTAACCCCACCTAGTGCCTAACCCTAACCCTCCCCAGGCCCTAACCCTAAACTCTGATACTCACCTTTGGGATGTCAGCTGCCATGTTCTGATGCAGGTCACATGACTGCCGGCAACTCAGCTGCCAGGTTAATGAATGCTTCCCAATTTATTACCAGGTGTTAACTGTCCATAATTACATGTATGCAAGATGTAATTTAATTTCATCATTCTAATATTTCAGCATTTAACATTAATTTGATAATTCAGATTCCACACTGTGTTAATTTTTCCATATTATTCATCTTTGTGTTGATCATTATCAGCATCCTACTACACAAATAAAAAGGTTCATATTTCAACTGCTTTTATTATTTTTTCTTATTCTTTATATGACATCACAAGGAATTAAGAGCACCCAATTACATAGTACATAAACAAATACGCAAAACAGGCAAACAGTGATTTACAGTCAAAGACAATATAGGACAAGTTCAGGGTACATAAACATATCTGCATCAGCTGCCACCACTGAATTAAGTATCAGGGTGTCAGAAAACTGTGTGATTTGATGCTGTTGAAGATGGTTAAAGTAAGAGAAGGAAAAGCACATGAGGAATGAGGACCCTACTCAAGAAAACTTAAATTCTAAAGGGAAGTGACAGACAGACAGGTGTGATGGAGATGAGTCAGACAGTGAGCATGGAACAGAATGTTAGTATGAGATTTGGCTGTGGTTGATGGGTCTTTAGAGCCCATTTAAAATATTGTAGAGAGGTGGAGAGTCTGAGAGGGAGAGACAGATAATTCCATAGAAAGGGAGTGGCACAAGAAAAAAGTTGGAGGTTGGAGTGGGAGGAAGTAATCAGTAGGCAGGAGAGAGAGAGAGTGTGCCTTAGAAGAGTGAAGAGAACATGTGGGAGTGTAAAGGGAGATACATTCAGAGATGTAAATGGAAGAAGAGTGGGTTAGGGCTTTGTAAGTTAATGTGAGAAACTTTACTTGTATTCTGAAAGGGAAGGAATGTTAGTTAAGGGCTTGTAGAAGAGATGAGGTGGACAATTTTTTTCGATGAGGTTGATAAACTGGACTTCAGCATCTAAGAAAAGTTAGCAGAAAGACAGTTGGAGATACAGTATGATAGAGGAGAGTGGGGGAGAGGTCAGGGGAGGAAAGGTAGATCTGAATTTCATTAGCATAGAGATGATAATGGAAGTCAAAAAAACTGATGAATTTACCTAAAGGGGACATATACAGTAGATGGAGAAAAAGAACGAACCAAGAACAGAACCTTGAAAGACAACAATTAATGGGAGTGGGGGGGGGGTGAAGTGGCATCATGAGAGGAGAAAGAGAAAGAACAGTCAGAGATCAGACCAAGAGAGTGAAGGATTTGCAGAAGAGGGTAGTCCACAGTGTTAAAAGCAGAGTTTAAGAAGAATAAGCAGTGATCAGTGGCCCTTAAATTTTGCAGCATGTAGGTCATTGCAGACTTTTGTGACAACAGTTTCAACGGAGTAGATAGGACAAAATACATACTGAAATGGGTCAAGCAGTAAGTGGGAGGAAAGAAAGGCAGTAATGCAGTTGTACACAATATGATCAAGTAGTTTGGAGTAAAACAAGGAGGAGAGAAATGTGTCAGTAGATGGAGATGGTGTTTGGATCAAGGGTAGGCTTTTAAGAATAGGGGATATGAATGTATTCTTGAAGGCAGAGGGTGCAGTCCCTCATGAGAGGGAGATATTGAGGAAGTGAGTCAAGTATAGAGGTGGTAGTGGGCAGGAATGGATGAGGGCTATGAATTTCTCATTAGTTATAAGGAAGAAAGATGTAAGAGTTGGTAAGAGGGATGGGGAGTGGTGTTAAGTGACAGGAGGTTGCTGATGATCTGGTAGGATGTGAAGTCCTGATGTATGGAGTCAATTTTGGATTTGAAGTAAGTGGAAAAATCAAGAGCAAAGAATAAGGAGGTCGTAGATGAGTTTTTGGTGGTGTAAAATTCTCTGGACACATACATTTAATTGTATTGTCCTTGATATTTTAAGATTTATCTAATCATGATGGGTTTCACAGACTAACAGAGCAACATCTGCAATCCCAGAATGTCCAAGTTATTCAATATTTAAAACACTGTTTGTTTAACGCTAGAAAATGATGAAGATTTTGATAAATTTACTCTGATGAATTCCCACAATGAAAAGAGTAAAGATTCTTCAAAAATATTTATTTTACTGAAAATCCTTTGGCGTTCTGCTTAATTATAAATTTATTCAAAATTGGAAAAATATTTTCCCTTTTGTTATCTTACTTTTTACAATTTTACTTTGCTATTGTATAAATTAATATTTGTAAAGAAATAATTCACTATAGGAGGAATTCCATAGTGCTTGAGGTTTACTGAGTTAAAAAAAACAACTCACATACTGTACCTCGCACCTGGTTTTGGATTACCTCAGGTATTCATGATCCCAATACCTATGGGATCCAATTATAAAAAAAATATGGTTGAGGGGTTTTCAGCTCTGAAAAAATTAAAGATACTAATCTCTCCATGCAGAATATCAAGATTGTATGTTAATATTTCAGATGTCAAAGCTGTGAACATATTGACAGTCTGCACATGTCGACATGTTCAATGTTGTCATTTTATCAATGTTCAAAATACCAAAATCCTAATTTATTCTACTATTTTGTGTACATGTGTAAACTAAATCTGAATTTCTATTACCAGATAGGTTCAAGTATGGTTACAGGTAATTTTTTTGTGTGCTGAAGGGAAATGTAGTGGTGGGATTTGCAACCCCTCCCCTCTCTGTCTGTTTGTCTGTGACCCCTCCCCTTTTCCAGCACCTGAAACATGATTATCTCCAGGAATGAACAAGCATTTACCGTTGTTTGTCTACTATTTTGATGGCAGTGACCATAGGCCGACAGAAATTAGACCAACAAAACCATGGCATGGTTGACACAAAGTTTTCTCAACTTCTCCTTTACCACCAAATTCAGCACAATATTCAGAATTAAAAGCATTAACCAAGTCTTGACTTATAATCAAAAAGAAGTGGGTTTGACTCCGCACCAGTTTGAATAAATTGAATAGGGAAAAGGACCAGCATTTGCTAAATTATGTGGTTAATTATCCACTATTTCTGCAGCTGGTGGTGCACCACAAGTCAGTAAACAACTAGGGATACAACAAAAGAAGAAAAAAGAAGACTTTTTGTTGGTGCACTCTTAAGGTAAAAACATGTAAAGTCTGTATTATTGTCGTGATATAAAACTTCACTTATTCAATACATTAAAATATAGTCCCCTGAAAGAGTTAAAAAATAAACTGCTAGATATCAGAATAAAGGTGAGCGGCAGTGATAGCTATGATAGAAAACTACTACTACTACTACTACTACTACTACTACTACTACTACTACCACAACTAACACTACTTCTATTACTACTAATACTAATACTGCCACCACTACTATCACTACTACTACTACCACTACTACTATCACCACCACCACTAACACTACTACTACTACTACTACTACTACTACTACTAACACTACTACTACTACTACCACCAATAACACTAATACTACCACTACCACTACAACTACAGTACCTATACTACTGTTACTGCCATTACTTCCACAACCACAAATACTATTTCTACCACTAAAATTGCTACTACTACTATTATTTACTACAACCACTCCTACTATTACTACTACTACTACTACTACTACTACTACTACTACTACTACTACAACAACAACTACTACTACCACTAACACTACTACTACTACTACTACCACCACTAACACTAATATTACTACTACTACTACTACTACTACTACTACTACTACTATTATTATTACTATTACCACCACCACTAACACTAATACTACCACTACAACTACAGTACCTATACTACTGTTACTATTATTACTTCCACAACCACAAATACTACTTCTACCACTAAAATTACTACTACTATTACTTACTACTACCACTCCTACTATTATTACTACTACTACTACTACTACGACGACGACTACTACTACTACTAATAATAATAATAATAATAATAATAATATTAATAATAATAATAATAATAATAATAATAATACAAAATTGATTTTATCAAAAAGTTATTGTATAGCCTTTATTGTCTAACAAATGTTGGGAACCTACCTCCAGAACTTCATGAAACTCAAACTGCTTGAGATGACTAATAATTAGATCATGTGTTTTATATCTGCACAGTGTGCCTTCATCAGTTTGCCATAAATGTGGCACCTACTATTTGCCCTATCACACTATGCTGCACCAAGAGGCTCTCTTACTCTCACTATTCTCGGCTAGGCAGCTATTCCATGTCCAGTCAAAATAATTAAATACACAAAAGTTAATGATGTTTTTATTTGTGTAACAAATTTGTTGACATATGCCATGTACTGTATCTAGGATTACTATACATATCGTTTAACTGGGGCACACATGAAACACACAGATTCTCTAGCTTAGTAAAACAAGGTGAAATGCAAGTTTTAAGTCAGCCAGCCACAGAATCTGTGTGATTCATGTGACTTGGTTTAAAGGTATAGTATAGCACGCCTACATGTATCAGACATCAACTGTATTCCTACTGTATTTCATCTTCTCTTACCATGCCATTTTTCCACGTGATTTCTCCTGATTTGTTATTAGAAACCTGGTCATCTTGTGATTCTTCCAAGGTAGCCACAGGCTTTATAACAAATTCATATGATGTGTTAGTTTTATATATAACCCAGTTTGCAATTAACCACTTAGAGGGCAAATCTCCTCTCTCATTGAAGGTCATCTCTTCTCCAGTGGGATCTGTGTAATGAAGGTTTCTCATAGAGTGCCGCTTTCAATAGGAAATAAAAATGTCTGTATAAGTAATGGCACTAACACAGTAAATGTTCTGCACATACACATCCACTTATAGTGTAACTGTAGCCATAGATTTACTAAACATAGGAAGGAGATAAAGTGGATGGAGATAAAGTACCAGCTAACCAGCTGCTGTCATTTATCACACACAGCCTATAACATGACAGTTAGGAGTCACTGGTACTTTATCTCTGACCACTTTATCTCTCTCCAATGCTTTGTAAATAGACCACTATGTTATTTAGTTTAGTACGTGCCAAATGCTGATCCTGGTAGTCCTGATCTTTCTGAATAGCCCCGTTTTGCCCCTTACCAGGGATGGTGTGGTAGTCAACAGTTTGCCCCTTTTGTCATCTACTATGAATGACCGCAAAGATACAGTAGAACATATTGTAATGATGATTTTGTAACTATGTTTTAGTCTGCTGCTTTAGTGGAAACAATGTGCTAGTTCCAGACAAAAAACAAACAAAAACCAACTACTGTAGATGCTAGATCTTCTCCATATGCATATTACTAGGTAATAAAGGGAGAGTTACATGTATTTCTATGTAGAAGTTGTAGCTTTGTTAGACAACTTTATTGTGGTTTGTCTTTATGTTTTCCATAGAACTAAGAAAAACTATTTGACAGAGCAAATGTGACTGATGTAGGACTTGAGAGATTGACGTGTTACCATACGACTGCCAAAAGTCAATGCTGGGTATTACTGGGATTTTAACACACAGCAGCACATTGGGAACTCAAGTCCAGTGCTCCAGCCAGTTGCTTCTAGTATTTTTGAGTTTTGGAACAAGCCCTTTTCTTCACCTACAGTACTTTCTAGATACAATGAACCTTCTACAGTAAATAAGGAAATAAGTCTACATATCCAGTTCTAGTGATACTGGTGGTAATTCAGATCTGATTGCAGCAGCAAATTTGTTAGCTAATGGTCAAAACTATGGGGGTAATTCAGACCTGCATTCAGGTCTGAACTGCGCATGCCTATGTACCACAATGCGCAGGCGCGTTGCACGGATACAAAGCAGATCGCCGCTTAGCGATGGGTTTGTGCGAACAATCCATTCACACGGGCAAACGCAAGGAGATTGACAGAAAGAAAGTGTTTGTGGGTGGCAACTAACTGTTTTCAGGGAGCGGTTGGAAAAATACAGGTGTGTCCAAGCATTTGCAGGGAGGGTGTCTGACATCAATTCCAATCCCAGACAGACTGAAGTGATCGCATCGGCTGAGTAAGTCCTGGGCTGTGCAGAGACTGCACAAGATCTGTTTGTACAGCTCTGCTACACATGCGTTTGCACACTTACACAGCGAAAATACACTGTCCCTATAGGTGGAGACTATCTGATCACAACACTGCAAACATTGCCTGCTAGTGAATTTAGATTTCAGTTTGATCAACCCAAATCTAACTCTCTCTGCACATGTTATATCTGCACCCCCTCACTGCACATAGGGGGTAATTCTGAGTTGATCGCAGCAGCAAGTTTGTTAGCAATTGGGCAAAACCATGTGCACTGCAGGTGGGGCAGATATAACATTTGTAGACAGAGTTAGATTTGGGTGGGTTATATTGTTTCTGTGCAGGATAAATACTGGCTGCTTTATTTTTACACTGCAATTTAGATTTCAGTTTGATCAACCCAAATCTAACTCTCTCTGCACATGTTATATCTGCCCCCTGCACTGCACATGGTTTTGCCATTAGCTAACAAACTTGCTGCTGTGATCAGATCTGAATTAGGCCCACTGTCCTTTAGTTGTGTCTGAACATGCTACTGCGTATCTGCCAATTACTGCTAATAATCTCTGTGACTTATATGGCCTCTCCAGGCCTAGCTTTAGACTGATGACTTATCTTCCTGAGATGCCTGCCTCAAACATAGATTGTTTCCCTTTTTTCTCTTTCCACCACCCATGACCATATTTAGATCACTCCTTGACTTCCAACTACATTACATAATTAGTTTGTCTATGCCTCCTGATTTCATATACTCCCCTCTACTTTGTTACATTAGGTGCTTACCTGGGGGACTATGACATGTGGAGCACAGCAGAAAAGACAACAAACAGGGATCAGTGACATGTTTATACTGGGTGCGCTATGATATACTGACAGTGGCAACCTACCTGTGGGTATATAAGCAGTGAGGCATCCTGGGTTTGCTGTTCTTGCTGCACTTTGGGCCCGGTTGTGAGATTTGCTCACAAAAGGTTCTATTTTCACTCTGTTGGTGGCTGGGGAACCAACAACCATGTGTGAATTAGAAGAGGTGTAGGGATTCTGACTGATGGTAAAATGTCAGAGGTTTGGATTCCGGCGTCAGTCTCATTAACACCGGGATCCTGACCTCCAGCATTATAAGAACATCCTGGATTTTTGATAATAATGCCACCATCCATTCAATTTGATCCTAATATCATGGCAATAGTGCTGGCAAATCAAATTCAAGTACTCAATACCGACAATTCTCTCTTCACTCTCTTACATACACACAACTTACTGTTTGTTTTAATTCAAATGTTTTTGCTATATTTTTATGCAGATTCATTCTGTTCAGAGCATGAGCCAGAGCATATACTGACATGTATGTATAGTGGGGCTTCGATTCTGCAATTCCGGGAAATGTCTCTGGAGGATGATTTTTGCCACTGCAATTATCTCCAGAAAATCCATACATAAGCTGATAAACATTATTTTTGAAAATGTTTTGTGAAAGACATTTATAACCCACGAGCCAAATATCTTCAAGTATCGGGTCATTTGGTCTTTGAAATGGGTTTGCATTGTCAATAAAAATATTAATGTTGGGAAATTTTTTAGGAGGCAAAATAAAAATTAAGCTATAATTTAGGCATGGGAAGATGATATTATCAAAATATTTTACATTAGTCCATGTGTCACTGAGGATTAATGTGCAATTTTCATTAATAACTTCATTCTTATTAAAAAAATAAAAAAAATGTATGGCACCAAGACCACACATTACTATAATTCTAGCCGTAAATTGTTTCATCTCCTGAAATTTTCTTCTATTAATTTCTGTATCAGTAGCTAATTTAATGATAAACTCAATGCAGATCCCATGCTGGCTCATCAGTTTACTCAGTTCTAGTAATTCCATGTCCCCACTACCATCACTTGGTGTAATGACTCCAACCCAGTTCCAACCAAAATGTAACAGACACTTAACAATAGCTGCATAACGGTCCTGATCATCTGGGACAATCCGGGAAAAAGTTGGATAAAATTGTCTGTCATTTAGGACAGGGTCAGTGGCTCCATAATTGATCTATGGAAATAAAGTATACTGTTAGAAGTAGCAGCTTAGTATAATAGCAGTTAAAAAAATGTAATCACTGGGGTAATTAGCAGTATTTTAACATGGTACAGTATTATGTTAATTTGAGATCAGTGCTCCAGCCAGTTGCTTTTAGTATACTTGAGCTTTTGGAACAATCCCTGGTCTCCAACTATTATTTGGCTGCAGTCAATATCCTACACATGGTAAATATATAGGGAAGGAAGTAAATGTATTTAGTTCTGGTAATATTTCCTGCCCTTAGGATTGGGTGTGAACCTGCTACTGCTTACTTGAAAATTACTGTTTTTGGCCCATAACTCTTTGTATACTCAGGCATCTGCAATCCTGACCTTGCACTGTTTCTGGGCTTGTTTTCACTAGCTTCCAGGGCCAAACCCAGAATGTTTCCCATTTGCTCAGCTCTCCTGACTATGCCTCTGTCTCCTGAATTCATATAATATGGTATTTTAGTAATCCCTTGTTTGTACCATCTAGTGCTTTTCTGGGGGGTTATGTCCAGTGTAGCACAGCAGCAAATTCTATATGCATTACAGACATCAGTGGTGAAAGCCTGTGTTGCTGTATGTTTAGACTATATACTGTACCATAAATACAAGTAGTGCCAAACACTGCTGAGTCAGTAGAAACATTAACTTGCACTGTGATTCATAACTGTGCCACCAGCTAATTGAAGTGAGCTTGACACAAAGGCACATGAGGTGGTGAATCAAATTCAGATACTGAAGTGTTGCACCAGCAGTGAAGAGTGAGACTAGGTTGCTAAACATGTACTTTGTGGAGACCGAAGACTTTTCAAGAAACTTAAAAACATCTGTCAACCTTATTTAGACTCAGAGCTAATTTCTCTTGATCTGAAGAACAGCAAGTGGGAATCTTCATTTTCATCGCCATGGTGATCCAGAAATCTGTGAATTTGTACTCTTTCAAAGTCATTCCCCTGTACAGTCTTTTGAGGACATTCACCCTACTTCTACTATATGATGATCCAGACATTAAAGATTCTGTTGAGACAAACTTTTGTGCTTTATGGTTGGGACAGATCATTGGAGGAGTATACAGATGTGTCCACATACACCTTTCCAATATCCTGTCATGTATGGCACAGTTTAGCATGCCATGGACTCAGAGATTTAGATATGTTTTGTGATTTTTCTTAATTTGCTTCTTTAACATACTACTTTATACATATTATTATGGCACACAAAAAATATTAAATCCATCCACTCACTATTCGTAGAAATTAACTTAGCTGTGCTATACATGACTGCAAATTTAGCAAAATACAGTATACAAAGTGAAAGTGGTCATATCTGTAGCACAGAGTTCTGTACTGCAGGTGCTCTTCTTGAGACTGTGATTGAAATGATCCAACCTTATGTCAGTAAGGGACAGGTGCACACATCATTTCCATTTCAGAGAAGTCTTGCCAGAAGTGGTCTTCATGGAAGAATTGGGGCCAAAAAGCTATACCTTTGATGTGAAAACAAGGCAATCAGCTCCACTATTTATGAAAACATAGGAACTCGGGTACAGAAAAATGGCAGCAGGCGCTGTAGACAGATGATTCAAATTTTGAAATATTTGGCGGTAACAGAAAGCAGTTTGTTCACCAGAGGACTGGAGAGCAGTACAATAATTAGAGTGTCTGCAGGCAACAGTGAAGCTTGGTGGAGGCCCCTTGCAGAATTGGGGCTGCATTTCAACAAATGGAGACAGAATGAATGGTGTCCTGAATGCTGAGAAACATAGAAAGGTTCTTGTCCATCATCGTGACTGTCTGGGATAACATGATGAGACAGAAGGATTTGAGCAAGCCTACATCCACAGATGATCTGTTTTTAGTGCATCAAGATGTGTGGAACAACCTTCCTTCAAAAACTGTGTGCAAGTGTACCTAGAAGAATGAATGCTGTTTTGAAAGCAAAGGTTGGTCACATCAAATATTGGTTTTATTTCGATTTCTCACCATCCATTCAATTTGCATTTAGTTAATTGATAAAACTAAACTATCACCTGTCTATTTTTTAAGCGTTTTTACTTGCAGTTATTTTTTCACACCTGCCTAAAACTTTTGCACAGTGCTGTAGACATTGCCATTTTTTCATCTGGATACAATCCAGTTATAGTTTCTTCAGATGTATTTCAAATTCATCTTCAAGCTTACTGCATTACCAAGACTGAAGGGAGGCAGCTGTGACACGCTGAAGTGCCCAGAAGCAGAAGTGACACATGCACGCGAGGGCACTCATGGACAGAGCAGGAGCAGGGTGCTGTGTGCTGGGGGAAAGGCGCTGAGAGCGGGGAGCCGGGGTGGGATGGGGGCTGGGTGCCGGGGGCAAGCCACTGAGATCGGGGAGCTGGAGCGGGTCAGGAACCGGAGCCAAAGCCAGGTGGTCGGGAAGCTGGAGCAGGACGGGAGTTAGAGCCATGTGCCCGGGGTAAGGCACCAAGAGCAGGGAGCTGGAAGCAGGATGAGAGCTGGGAACCCAGAGATGGACAGAGAGACAATGAGTCGGTAGTGGGACAAAGAAGTTGGGAGCTAGCTCAGGGCAGAGTCTGCATAGCGGAGGCAGCAACCCGTGAGTGAGTGCTGTTGCAGGAGTTACAGATTCACCCTGGTATGCAAGTATCATTACTGTTGTACTGTTTAAATTTCCTGTTACACATTGATGTACTGTTTTTAATTGCGGTTACACATTCTTTATAGGAGGATTGTAGTGCTATAAGAGGAAGGATTGTAGTGTAGTGTCTGAGGTCTCTACATTTAAGAAGGGTTATATATCGACTTAAGGTTACTTACATATTAGTTGGAGTTAGTTAACCTTTTTCAGAATGAGTAGGAAAAAGATTGATGATCTCACTGAGTGCATATCTTGTCAGATGTATGCATTCCTGGAACATCTGTACGACATGTGGGCAAATTGTCTCTTTGGAAGCCCAGATAACTGATCTAAAGCAACATTGAGGGAGATTGCAAATCTTGAGTAAAGTTTGCAGCTCACTTTGGATGCATTGGGGGAGCATGGTGGACCTGAGGATAAGGAAGAGGTAGGTAGTTGGGTTACAGTTAGAAGGGGTAGAGGTGGGAGAAAGAGGCAGGCCAGCGCTGAGCTGCAAAATCCCAGCAGATCTGGCCAACTGGATGTAGCTACTTTGAATGGCAGTGCAGATTTGACGGAGCAGGCAGAGATGGTTTCCTTTAGCAACCAGGGAAATGGTCACTCCGGCAAAGAGGGGAAAGATGTCAGCAAGGTCCTTTGTCAGATTGTGGTGATAGGGGGGACCGCAATCATTGAACCGTATGTTTTCTTCTGGGTGCTCAGGTATGACATATTGCAGATCGGATACACAGATTGTTTTAAGGGGCTGTGAAGGACCAAGTGGTCTTGGTGCATGTTGGCACCAATGACAAAATGAATGGTAGTTGGGATGTCCTTAAAACGATTATAGAGACCTAAGGCAAGGACATCTAAGGTAATTTTCCCTGAAATATTACCTGTGCCATGCGCTAGTGTCGGGAGATAGAGGGAGATTAAGGAGGTAAATGTGTGGCTAAGAGATTGGTGTAGGAGGACGGTTTTGTTTTCCTGGAACATTGGGCAAATTTCTTGGTTATGTGACATCTTTTTTGTCGTGATGGATTGCACCTGGGGGCAGCAGTGCTGGGGGGAAGGATGGTTAGTAGGTTGGATATCTTAAACTAGGTATATGAGGGTAAAGTTTAGAAATATATAATGGGACAATCAGAGAGGGCAGAAAAGCGTGATTTATAAAGTATAATGGGGGTGGAGAGGGGGGAGGAGAAAAATAGTCATCAATGGCAAATCAAGGAAAACTCAAGTAACTAAAGTAACAATATCAACAATAAAGCATGCAGATCAGGGAATTTCTAAACTAAAGTGTACAGTATGTTTGCAATGCAAAAAGCCTAACAAGTAAAATAAGGGAATTAGAAATGATTGCACTAAATGAACAATACGACATCATAAGCATTATAGTAACATAGTAACAAAGTATCTAAGGTTGAAAAAAGACAATTTATCCATCAAGTTCAACATATTAGTGGACTCCTATGCAGGATTATTTTGGTCTAAATTGTGTCTGATGCTGATGTCAGCTGTTGTGTTCTATTCCTCTCTTCATAGTAACTATAGTGCGCGACTACGCACCATAACCCTGGATATCCTTATCCATTAGGAATTTTACTAACCCATTCTTAAAGGTGTTAACTGAGTCCACCATTCCAGCTCCCTCAGGCAGGGAATTCTAAACACGTATTGTCCTTACTGTGAAAAAACCTTTACACCGCATTGTGTGGAATCTCCTCTCCTCTAACCTAAGTGAGTGTTCAGGTGTCCTCTGTGCTGATCTTACCAAAAACAGGTCCTGTGCAAGCTCTGTGTATTGTCCCCTTATATATTTGTAGATGTTGATCATGTCCCCTCTTAGTCTCCTCTTTTCCAGTGTAAACATGCATAGCCTAGCAAGCCTTTCCTTGTATTCCATCATCTTATGGAGACATGGTGGGATGATTCTCACAATTGGGCAGTAAACTTGCAGGGTTATACTCTCTTCAGGAGAGACAGGGCAAACAAAAAAGGAGGAGGTGTATGTCCTTGTGTTAAACCATTTTTAAAACCATATTTAAAGGAGGTTATTTACAAGGGGTTTGGTGATGATGTAGAGTCGCTTTGGGTTGAATTTTCTAGTGTGGTAGAAAGATACAGATGGAGCCATGCTAGTCGTGTCTCCATCTGTGCCTGGGCGCACACACGTTCATTATGCGCACGTACCCCAGTCACTTGAATTGGAGTGTCTCTGTGTACTCTCAGCTTCACTATGCAGATGGATCGCTTAGTCATGCCCAGAACACTGATATGCGATGGAGCCGCATCAGATGAGCGCTGCTCCATCTGTACAAAAAAGTTACTTATAGGGACATGCTACAAAATACCGGATATTAGTGATAATGAGGAATTACAACTCTTGCAGCAAATCAAAAATGCTAATCATTAGGGATTTTAACTATCCGGATATTATTTGGAAAACTGAATCAGGTGATACAGCCTGGTAAAATAAGTTCTTAACTATGTTAAAAGATCATTATTTGTCTTAAGTAATCTATGAACCAAATAGACTAAGTACTATACTGGATCTGGTACTAACTAATAATGTGGCGATTATATCAAATACTAAAGTAGCAAATTCAAACCAATGTGGCTTAATAAAAAGGTTAAGGAACAAATAGATTAAAAGAGGCGTGCATTCAAATTGTTTAAATCCATCGGGAAGGCAGAATCATTCCAATACTACAAAGAATGTAAGAAAAAAATGCAAAAAATAAATCAGAGTTGCTAAAATTGAAAACAATAGATGTAATGTATTTAAACAGTCAAAGGTTAAAAAAGGGGAACATAGGACCATTAATGGGTGAGTTGGGTGTCTTGATTAACGAGGACAAAGAAAAAGCAGAATTATTTAACTTTTTTGTACAACAGTATTTACTAGAGAGGTCGTATTTACTAGAGAGGTCCAGTTTGTTGGAATATTGCACAACAAAAGCAATGATAAGGTACTTTTGCTAAGTGCTTGATTAAATTAGGAAGTTATCCAGGAGAGACTAAGTAAAATTAAGATAAATAAATCTCCAGGTCCTGATGGTCTTCATTCAAGGATTCTTTTGGAGCTTCACTCAGAATTAGCAAAGCTATTATATTTTATTTTCTATGATTCAGTTACATCAGGCTTGGTACCGAAGGGCTGGTGTATAGCAGAGGTAGTCCCAATATTTAAAAATGTTCTAAAACTCATCCCAGAAATTTTAGACTTCTAAGTTTGACATATATAGTGGGGAAAATATTGGAAGTTACTGTATAATAAGGGATAGCATATAGGAGTTCCAGGAGACCTCAAAGGTTATTAATAGGAACCAACACAGTTTTGTGAGGAATAGGTCTTGCAAGACTAACTTAATTAGCATCTATGAAAAAGTGAGTGATAACATAGATCAGAGAAAAGCAGTGGATGTAATCTATTTAGACTTTGCTAAAGCATTGAGCTCAGTACCACATATGAGACTGATTTCCTGACTAAGAGATCTTGGTTTAGGAAACACTATTTGTACTTGGGTAAATAACTGGCTGGATAATAGAGAGCAGCACATGGTGGTAAATGGGATGTTTTCAAACTCGGCCTCAGTACTCAGTGGAATATCCCAAGGGATCTGTACTCGGACCACTACTGTTTAACATATTTATTTATGACCTAGGAGTGGGGTTGGAAAGCACCATGTCTATTTTTGCAGATTATACTAAACTTTGTAAAGTAATTAATTCAGACAAAGATGTTGAGTCTCTACAGAACGACTTATTTAAACTGGAAGTGTGAGCAGATAAATGGAGAATGAAGTTCAATATAGAAAAAATAATCATGCAACCTTTAAATTGGATGGGGAAGAGGTAGGGGAAATGGAGGTTGAAAAATAATTGGGGGTACTCATTGTTAGCAGGTATAAAACGGGGAATTGAGAAAAGGGATGAGAGTGTAATCCTGACATTATACAAATCATTGGTAAGGCAACACCTTGAATATTGTGTACAGTTCTGGGGCCATACTATAAAATAGAACTTGAAAAGGTTCAGAGGCGAGACACCAAATTGATTAAGGGGTTAGAGGCACTGGATTATGAGTAAAGGCTTGCTAGGTTAGATATGTTTACAATCGAAAAGAGGCATCTAAATGGAGACATAATTAATATTTACAAATTTATAGCAGGATAATACAAAGAGCTATCAGGTGATTTAAAAAAAAATCTGTACACTGAACATGTGGACACCCTCTGAGGTTAGAGGAGAGAAAATGTCATACCCAACGCAGGAAAGGGTTCTTCACAGTAAGTGCAGTAAGGATTTGTAATTCTCTGCCAGAGAAGGTAGTATCAGTGGACTCAGTCAATATGTTTATAAATGGATTAGATAAATTCCTAACCAAAAGAAATATCCTAGGATATAGCATTTAAAAGAGAACATATTTTAGAAATGTTGTGAATTATAGTTGTTAGATAAACTTATTAACATAACTGCACCAGGGTCATTATAGGGGTATGGGACTCAGGGTCGACAGTGTGTAGGTCAACACCCAATATGTTGACACCTATTGGTCGACAGTCACTAGGTCGACACTAGAAATAGGACATGAACAAGGTCAACATGAAAAAAGGTTGACATGGGTTTTTCATGTTTTTTTTGGTGTTGTTTTCTTCGTAAAGTGACCGGGAACCCCAATTAGTGCCCCGTGTCCCCTCGCATGGCTCGCTTCACTTTGGGCAAGGTGCCTTGCTCCACTACCACTGTGATCGGCACAGGTTACTGTTCCCAATCGTAGTCCACGTGGAAAAAACAAAGATGCATTGTGACCTGGATTGGGTCTCTATATTATTGTGCATCTTTACTAGTTGCTTTATTAGCACATACTGGTGTCTTACACAACAATTGTCCCTCTGGCATTTGTCCCACAAGGATTATTGCAGACAGGGATGAATTGCTGAGGATGTATATAAACATCATGGGCTGAATCAGGATAGCCAGTTACTTTACTCATGTTTATAAATGTCATTATATGTATCAGCCAAATTGCCCAATATTGTGCTCTGGTGCTATCTATTGCATAGTATTCAATTATGTTTGATGATTATAAGTATAAATATGTGCTCTATTCCGCTAATTAAGCTGCTGATGCTCTGATTGTTCCTGCAGGGTTATCTCAGTCAGGTAATGAATTGTATTGTGTAGGTATGAGCATAACATACCATTTACTTGCCCATCCATTTTTGATACTTCCACACTGCCCCATATGTTTTTGGGTGCTTAAAAAGTCATCACTAACAATTTCCTATTATTAGAATAGGTTTAGAAACCAATATTGATTTTCTAAGATGAGTCTAAACATTTGGGAATTTGAGGTTTGATTTAGAGTTCAATTTCAAATCAAACTTTGTTAAATTAGGGAATTTCATGTTGTCTTTGGGAAAACATTGATGTTTTTCAGAAATGTGATTTCTATTGGGATATGAGTTGAATTTGCCTTTATAACTGACATTTGATTTGGTCTTTAGTATTGTGTAGGTAGGAGCACAACATACCATATCCATGGCCATCCATTTTTTATACTTCCACACTGCCCCATATGTTTTTGGGTATTTAAAAAGTCATCATTCGATTTCGTCTTTAGTAAAGCAAGTACAACCCTAATCGAATGGAAATCGAATTGAAACAGAATGCCAAATCCCTTAAATCACCAAAATCTACATTTAGTAAATTTTGACGCAGGTTTCACACTTTTTTTGGGGAAAAAAGATGTATTGGCACCATGAATTTTTAAAACCAGCATCAGGCTCCACTATTCCACAGCCGGGGACACATTGATACAGGTCCCTGCGGCCATAGCATTACCCCCCCTTCCAACTATGCAGCCTTGGTGGGGTTTTATTTTGGGTTTTCTGGGTGTGTCTGAAAAAACACAGGTGAGCCCAGGTATTTTGAAGGTGGGCCTTTGACATCAGCATTGGACACTTCCAGCCTCTTGTGTCACAAGAATTGTGGATGACCTTGCCTGGCACAGATAGGAAATTGTGTATGGTTTTGTTATCAGACTGCATATTGTGATGCATTCACATTTTCTGCAATGAGCGTTTTTTCTCTACTTCTGGGAAGCAACTATTTGATTGCAGCAACTGCTTTTTAGTAGAAATTGCAATCCTTATTAAATACTGTAAGGTCTCATGAGCAATAAAAGAACTCTCAGAGAAATTGTATTATTGCAGGATCTGTGTGCCCCTATAAGTAATGTGCATTATAGACTTGATTCCACTATGTTAACATGCATAAAGCAAAGTATTGAAACCCAAGACCCCCAGTACCAGAGTTACTCATATTATTCAGGAAGTATGTGCCACAATGATGAAATACCTCTATTTGTAATATAAATGCACCTCTATGGGAAAAATACAATGGTCGGGATATATTCAGCGGCCCTAAGAGGCATAGAGAAGAACAGCAGCCAATGAGAGAGAGGCACATTTTATGGAGAAATGTGAGGACATTGGCATGTACTGTATAATAAAATACAGATAAAATACTGAGATCACTTACCTGTGGGTACTGGTACAGACTCAGTAACTGGGCCATCGCATGGCTTGTAGGAAAATCAGAATCACCAACAAATCCAAACACTTTCTCATGTTTCATACAGGAATAATTAGGAGCCTCCATCATTTCTCCAGACAATATCTGCAGAACATAGTGTAAGGATTTCTTAGAGTCCCCACAAGTGTTATATATGTGATAACCCAGAGTCACATTGGGGAGAAGGTTGGGATCCTTGTTAATTTCATCAATTGCAAAGATAAATGCCAGGATACTTCTGTACTCTTCAATGTCAGGTCTGCAAAATGTTGAGTATGTGCCACAATTAGGAGGCCAATCATTAACTGCTGATTTTTAATTTAAGTAGCCCAATGATTAGTTAGTGCACTCAAGGGCAATAATTCATGGCAGACAGCTGCAAAATTTCTGCAGGAAGTGTCTATAATGGTCTCTACCAGATACACCTGAATTTTGGCTATACAATCTCATGGACATTCCTGTTTCAATATATATAAAAAATCTCTACTCCGGCATCTGATGAATGCTGCAGATTCTCAATTTGCCCTCCTGTGTCTCGGTGTTCCAGAGCATAGACCATTGCAACCTCTTTCATAAAGCTACCTTCTTCTGATTTTGTGGCTACCTGGAATAACTGGTTAGCCTTAAAGAAACCAGTGGATATGATGAACACATTTTCTTCTACTCATCTACACAGCGTGATTAACTCGAATGACTCTCTTCCCCTTCTGACTTCTGCCCCATTCCGTCCCCTATATCCTATCACCTTTCTTTTGTCTTTTCTTATCCATTCTTTTCCTATTTACTATAGTTCTCCTAGTATTGCTTGTGCCTCCCACTCACCCTTACTCTATGTGGTAAAAGAAAAAGTACATAGTGAGTATAAAGTCACAAATAAAGCATAATGAAAATTGGTGCAGAATTCTTCTTTTGCATTTTTTTACAAATTCATCTCCCACATACGTACGGATCCGGTATGATATACCAGCAGACGGTTTGCTGGCTGTGAGGCAGAGAGTCCCTTTGTGTGCTCGCCATGCTACGGGCCCGGTGGCAAGCTTTGCTCATCACAGTTTCTATTGCCTCTCAGTTGGCGGCGTGGACCCACCATCCGAGTAGGAATCGGTAGTGTGTGTCATGATGCTGGCCATCAGCAAAATGCCGGCTGTCTGGATTCCAGCGCCAGTCTCCTGAACACCAGGATCCTGACCACAAGCATTGTGACTGCATCCCAGAAGCACATAACATGCTATCCCCAGTGGTCACTGCACCCTGACATTGTACTTTTACTGCATTAGTGATGTCACTGAGATCTATATATAAGGAAAAATATACTTAGCGCTGCTGAGTCTCAAAGTCTGTTTCTTGCAAATGTCGCTATTTGGCGTTTATTCATAAACATCTATATATTCTCACATCTGCGATCTGATCCACATTTTTATTTGTTCTGCAGCATATTCTATATAAATGTGTTCATGTTTTAATAAAGTGTTAATATTTATCACAGTCACTGATATATTATTATTTTTAGTATATATTCAGAATTCTGACGCTGTGTAATTCTTGTGGTTCTCTTTTTTGGACATTCACATTTTTCATCTGTAAATGGACGTTTCAGGCCCTATGTTTGTTATACAGTTAGGATTTTCTCCTATGTACAGTACAGTAAGTGTCTAGTACAGAAGCTGCAGAACCTCATTACTGCTGAGCACAAATCATTATACTGTTCTATAATTCATATTATAATAACAAAGATTAACAGACAAAGTAAATTTCAGTGTTAAAAATATTATCAACAATTCATTTGGGTAAATATCAGGATAAAAATTTTGATCCATTAAATTGTGCAGCAACTATGACCATCGGGACACTTACAGCGTAAGCTTCTCATGTACAGACCACAGTCATCATAGTGTAATACTCACTCCAGATCTATCAGGGCTGCAGCAATGTTCCCTGCTAGTCTCATCATATATACCTGTCACTGATCATTATACAGTGTGTGACTGTTACACTGCATGTGTGACATATACAGCAATGAGACACTGTGACACTGTCACATCTGCAGAACAGCACCAGTCACACTCACACCTGGAGAGAGACCTGGTGGTGGCTGCACACACGTTGTGGGGTCTCTCATTACATGTATGTAATAAGGATCTATCATAATGGAAATGTGGGTCCCTATTTCACTATCGTAATATTGTTTTCCTGTATAACAAAACAAACAAAAAGACCCCTGTAAAAAAGCCAACATTCAATTAGAGTATATAGTTAAAACACAGAAAATACACAAAGAAAAACTTACACTACACATAGAGTGCGTAATGTAGACATGTATGCAGATTTATACTCTATGGTTTTGGAATGAGCAGATATCAGTCCTCCGATAATGATGTCTCCATCTTGGTAATATTTAAACTCAAACAGAAACTTTTCTGCAGCAAGGTGACACTGATTGGCTGAGTCCTGCTTTATAATCCCATAACATATTATCAGCAGGATAACTGACCACAGGTAACAGGCAGAGTGTACAGGAGACCAGGACATGACACACACAGGCTCTGCTCAGTCACTATAATCCCTGACAGCTCTGCAGCTCCTCAGTGCTGCACCTTATATACATTATCTGGGACTGATATAGGCTCAGAGCTGCAGCTGCAGAGTGATAAACAAATGTAATACTTGCAACTTCATCTTCAAGAATAACATCTATATTTGATTAAGTTTTAATTTTATAATCAGATATCTTTATTTCCTTAATGTTAAGATCTGTATTTTATCCAGGATGAGTTTAAGACAATTTATAAATGGAAAAACAGGGTTTTCAGAGCTCCAGATGAAGGGACTGATGTAGAGCTCCATGTGTGTCACTGTGTATTATGTGTAGTGTAATACTAAAAAATGAGATTATGCAAATGCAGAGGGCACAGTGTGTGAGTAGTACTAGAGAAGTGTCCAGAGGAATCAGATACCCAGGTAATCAAGGAGTAGTCAGAAAGCAAAAGTCAGAACCAAGCTGGATAAAAACCTGGAGTAGCAATCAGCAGTCTGGATTAGTAACACTGGAGCACAGGAAAGACAGCCTGACATTCTGGCAGTACTCTATTAGCAAAGTGGAGAACACAAGATTTGAATTTGGCACCAAGTGCCACGACACATGACTGCACACATAAATCCGGTAGGGGATTTAGTTGGCATCCCGACGTTAGGATGCCAACGGTTATAAGACTGGTACCGGAATCCCAACACCACTGAAAATCCTAATGCCATAATCTCAACAGTCAGAATCCCAAATGTACAGTAAGTATGCCAGAGAAGGTTACAGTTAGGCTGTGGGGGGCAGTTGTGTTAATTTTAGTCACTAGGGGGAGAACGGGGAGAGTTAGGCTGTGGGAGGGGAGGGTTAGGTTTAGGCTGTGAGATGGGAAGGTTAGGTCTAGGCTACGAGGGTGATGGCTGTAGTTGGGGGAAAAGTGAGGGGTAGTGTTAGCATACTAACTAAAAAGTGTTGGGATTCTGATATTTGGGATGCCATTGTCGGGTCTCTGACCATCTGCATCCATGCTGCTGGGAACCTACACTCTATGTATAAGAGAGCTGTGTACCCACTCCATCCCAGAGCACGCTGCTAATACAGACACAATGGTGTGGTCACCAACTTCACTGGGCACAATAAGTAAACCCTGAGTTCTGGAGCCATTTTGCATGGTGTATTTATGCAAATGCAGCTCATGCAGACCGTCAAGAAAGCATATATACATCTAATACAAGGCAGGTACAAGTACTCATGAATGATGACTTGAAGAAAACCAGATGCAAATGCTGGTGATGCAGAGGCATAGGCATCTATGATGGGGACAGCTCTCCCTATGTATGAATATATGATGTGGGACCCTCAGTTGGTTAATGGGCTAGGTGAGCTCTTATGTGTGTCAGGATCCCTGGTCTGAGCTCAGTACCAGCTAGTGAGAATAAACATATAATAAGCATAGGATAACTCTGTGGTTTCAAGATTTTCTGATTTACTTGTAAAGTGGTTCCATATTTGTAGCACATACTGTACATGGGTGAATTCCTCTTACTGTTTCTTACTAAAGAGTTTCTCTTACTGTTTCTTGCTAAAAAGTTCCCATTAGAGTTTCATGGTAAAGCTACTAGGTCACTTATAAATTTCTGCTAATGAATAAGCTTAAGCTAGTAGTAGAATGGTGACTGAAGAACAACATGGCTGCTGACTATAAAATCACATTTCTTATTTTCCATGTTTTTATTAATTACATAGCCTATTACCTTTTATCTGCCTGAGATCACGGTCTTGTGTTGTATCAACAGGTGCTTATACATAGTGTATACAAACTACTGCAGATTATATACATATGGGGACCCTCAGCTCTTAATAGTCCATCCATTCCCTGATGTAACACAAGTCTGTGGTCTCCAAATTTATTATCCTACTAACTAATTTTGAGGGAAACAAGAATTTATCTGCAATTCTTGCACGTTCTATGTTTACAAGGTGTCTGCTCTTCGCTGCAATGGATAACATGTCTGGCTCAAGCAGTGGCGGATCTAGATTTAACTTTTAGGGGGGGGGGTTAATAATTATGACTCCTCCCCCTAATCGTGGCCCCTCCCACTTAGTAATGCCCTTCCCGTTCGCTTCTAAAATTTCCTATTGTTGCCATTACTAATAAAATGTAGCCAGTTAGTGGAGAGAACCCTGCGTACTGGTGATACAGACTGGCGAATCGCCATTCCTTCCATCAGGGGTGGTAGAGGATAAGACAGTAGGGCAATTTAAACATGCATGGGATAGACATAAGGATATCTTTACAAAGAAATAAGGATCAAATAAGGTTAGAGATAAAAATAATGTAAAAAAAAAGGGGCAGACTAGATGGGCCAAGTGGTTCTTATCTGCCGACAAATTCTATGTTTCTATATCACACCGAATGAGCCGAAATTCACATTATAGCACACTGAATGAGCCGAAATTCACATTATAGCACACTGAATGAGCTGAAATTCACATTATAGCACACTGAATAAGCCGAAATTCACATTATAGCACACCGAATGAGCCAAAATTCAAATTATAGCACACTGAATGAGCTGAAATTCACATTATAGCACACCGAATGAGCCGAAATTAACATTATAGCACACTGTATGAGCCGAAATTCACATTATAGTACACTGTATGAGCCGAAATTCACATTATAGCACACTGTATGAGCCGAAATTCCCATTATAGCACACAAAATCAGCCGAAATTCACATTATAGCACACTGAATGAGCCAAAATTCAAATTATAGCACGCAGAATGAGCCGAAATTCACATTATAGCACACTGTATGAGCCGAAATTCACATTATAGCACACTGTATGAGCCAAAATTCACATTACAGCACGCAGAATGAGATGAAATTCACATCACAGTACACTGAATGAGCAAAAATAATGCAGGCACTGGGGGCAAGGGGAATCCTACCCCCTTATTAACTTACACTGGGGCAGCAAGGAAAAAAAACACAAGGGAGCCTGCCCCCTTCTTTACAACGAGTTTTGCAGCATAAGGGATTAAACAGTATCTCACCCCAAGCTGCGGGCAAGCAGATCTTTGTCCCATATCTCACTGACCAAGGTCCGCTTCTGGACTGGAGGTCCTCTGCCAGGTCAGTCATGTGTCCCGCCACTCAACTCAAATGGCCGTCGAGCTGTCCCTGTCTTGGAGGGACATGGTGACATACACACTGGGTCTTTGAGGGACATAGTGACAAATATGGGGGCCAGGAGTGGGATTTGGTGACAAACGTACTGGGGGAGGAGGGGCATGGTGACATACACACTGGGGCCTGGGACGGTACAAGAGCAGACACACACTTTAGCTAGGAGAATTGGTGGGAGACATGGCACACAGATACTTTAGCTTGGAGGGGAGGGGGGGAGAGATGTGGCACACACACACTTTAGCTAGGAGGAGGGGGGGAGACATGGAACACACACACTTTAGCTAGGAGGGGGGACATATCATACACTTTAGTTAGGAGAAGATGGGGGGAGAAATGGCACACAGACACTTTATCTAGGAGGGGAGGAGGGAGACATGGAACACAGAACTTTAGCTAGGAGGGGAGAAATGGCACACACACTTTAGCTAGGAGGAGAAGGGGGGTGGAAGATATGGCACACACACACACACTTTAGATTGGAGGGGAGGAGACATGGCATACACACACAACCAATCGCTTTATCTAAGCTCTCTCCATGGAGTCCGTGCCCGCTCCTCCTCTGCTGCAAAATGGCACCAGCCTGCCCCTGAATACTTTATCGGCATCCACTAAAGCCTACTGCACATGACAGTGTGTATCATTGTGCAGAGGCATCATAGGAGGAGCCACTGGGATGGGGGAAGGGAAGTCGTCACTGACTGACAGCACACACTGTCTCTCGCACCCTCAGCCATCACTCTCAGTGGCAGTAGGCGCGCCGCGGCCCGGCTGGCAGTGCATTGCTTGCTGCCTGCCGCTCAGCCGCTGCTCGCCGCAGGTGATTGTCGCTGGCGCCGAGGCGGGCGGAATTCAGAACTTAGAAGTACTGAAATCTGAAAACCCGGCCCCGGCCATTTTTCCCGGTGCAGTGCAGTGTAGGGGGGGCGTTCACCCATTTTGCCCCTGTCTGTATCCGCCACTGGGCTCAAGCTTTGGGTACATAGGGGGTTATTGCGACCCGTTCGCACACTGCGGTCCTTCGCAGTGGTGCAAACAGGTCAGGACGGTGGCTGTGCAGCGCCCGCAATGTGCATGTGAATCGTGCATCGTTACCTGGCGATGCCGCCAGCGCTGAAAGTGAATGCAGGCTTGTCTAAGTGTTTGGAGGGCAGATGTCTGACGTCAATCCCGGGATCTTCATCGCCGGATTCATCACACAGGGTAAGTAGGTCTGACCCTGGTCTTGTTTTACAGGAAACTTTTTTAGCATAGTAGAGCTGCACAAGTGATCGCAGCCCTGCTACGATAAAATACCCTCCCCATAGGTGGCATCAAGTTGATCGCATGAGCAGCTATGTGCGATCAACTTGGAATGACCACCATAGTCTGGTAGTAGGTGGGGTTGTTGTTAAGTTGATCATAGGTTTCAGCAAGCATAATAGCGGTTGGGCCGAAGTATCCTTTTTTCCAACCATATTAACACCTTTACAACTTTGTAAATTATTATTAAAAGCATTAATCCTTTTGCTATAATCCATATGATGTTCTGTGGCAAATGTTTCTTTAGGGTTTTTTATTTCATTCATATGCTGTATTATTACTTCCTCTTGGCGGACAGTCTCTTTAGTGAAATAAGTGCAACATTGGACACCTGATTAGACAAAAAGGATCATGCAATACACTCCTGACTATGCATTTAAGAAGTCTGAGATTAATCTATGAGCATGATTTCTTTTAACTGCATTTTTAATTCATGTCCCACATATCTACAGTTGTCATCATATATGCCAGTAATATTGTCTAACAGACACTTCCTATCATTGAAGGCTGTATCTCCTGTCCCCAAAGTAATTACATTGCCAGTGGCTACTCCCACCATTGTCCCAAATTCAGTACCAAATAGTTGTTTGTGGGAGGAGCCAGTATTTACGCTTTCAATTCTTCTTTTGTGTTTACGGGATTGGTATGGATGAGTTGAGGTAACTAGCGCTTTAAGTCCATCATTGAAATATACACAGGTGTCAGTGGTTATCCATGCTTAAGTGCAGTTACCAAATGAGCCAAAGGGTAACCATTTATAGGCCCGTGATCCTCAGATCATATATACATTTGGTGGGTGGAATGAAAAGGGTTCCCATAGTTAGTTTAATAATATCTTGGAAGTCTCTGTGCTGTAAAGATGGGTGACAGTGGTTCATTAGCCTGTACTTGCAATATTGGGCAGTGATATTTAGTTTCTCATAATATTCAATACACATCCTGGTTCCTTGCCCCTTGATATTAAAGGTGCTTAATCTAGTTAAATGTAGGGAATAAATAAACTTGCCTTGGCATGATTATCCACTGTTCCAGCATCAAAGGCCATTGAGGTATAATTTAAAAGAAAATCTAATTTTGGATTATAGATTATAATCTACCTGGACCTCAAAACTTACATCTGGGCAGTGATGGAGATGAGCTATTCCCACAAAGTGTGGTGAACCCAGCATGGTTTACTTACTATAATTTGGATTATTATATTATGTAAATTCATTAATGAATGTTCTGCATTTTTATGTCTTCTTTCGCACTTGGCAGTACACTTCTCATTATTACCTCTAACATGTTTACAAAAATAACATGCTGCTCTCCCCCTCCATCTGGTACACTTACTATGCAGTTCCCTCTTATAATCAAAGAGGTGTGATTTAGGGGCATCTATTGTAATTTTGAAATGTCTACATAATTTGTATTGTTATTTGCGCATGGGTCTTCATTTTCTTGAGACCACCCTACTGAAGAATGTATTGCAAATACAATGTCTGCAGCAGTAAATGCTGAGCCCAAAATTACTACATAAGGGTGTCTATTAGATCTGGGTCTTGTAATAGAAAACATTATGTGAATAGCAGTTAGGTTTCAGAAGCTGACTCACCTTTTCTAAAAAAAATTGAAGTGTGACGCGTGGATCCATGTGTCACGTTCTTCCAGTTTCGCAGAGGTGATTTTGTCAGCAGGACCTGGTATGGACCTTTAAATCTGGGTTCAAGAGCCTTCATAAAATGTCTTTTCATGACCACTCAATTTCCAGGCTGTAGCTATTGAGTACCTGTATCAATATTGGGATATGCAATGGAAGAAAACACTTGAACATGTATTTTAGTCAGGTGTTTTTGTAACATGGACACATAGTTGTTGTTTTTAAAAAAAATATTGACAGGTAACAGTAAAAAGGTCAACAGTATATGTCCAAGACATTAGAACACAGTGCTACAAAAGTCAAAAATAAAGAAAAGTACAAAGTCACAGTGATCCCAATGATTACAAGTATTTGCATAGTATTTCAGAATGGGGCGCCTGAAGTAAGCATTTTCAGGTTATTCCAGTCAGTGGACTGAAAGAATTTCCTGAAATCCTCCTTAACTGTTATCAATAAAGTGTGTTCATAAGGGAGCCATATATAAAAAAAATTGTGTAAATTTGTCTTTATGAATTGTGGTATTAGTCCAGTCCATAGAGAATAAATATGGGATTTGAGGAAGTAACAAAGTGATAGGTATAGGGTCCAAGGTTATCCATTGTGATGCAGTAGGATTGTCTATTTTGTGGCTGCAGCCAATGTGTTAAGCAATAGTCTATAACTTTTGGATAATGAGCAAGGGTGTGGTTTGGGATATATGCCCCAGAATGCCCAGGCCATATCAATTGTGAATCTTATATGTAAAGTGTTATTAATATATAATTAGAGTGAGATCCATAACGTCTGCTACTTCATGTAATACCACAAACATTAATTATGTCTGCATCAGGAGTTCCACATTTATAGCAGTTAGAAAAAGGGGCTTCATTAAAAAGGAATTTCAATTTAGTTGTGAGATAAGATCTTTGCAAGATTTTTTGGTGCATTTCTGTGTAAGAGACCGATACTAGTTGTTTGTTTAGTTTTACAGTAACTTCTAGGAAACTCTTCATCGTCAAGGCGGGGAAGTCAATTTTCCAACGTAAGAGGCCTACTGCACCTGGTAATAGGTTTAGTAATAGGCGGGAATGGTCATGAATAAAAGAAGTGGGAAAAGGACTCGACTCCCTGAATTATGCTGCATCTGAGTCAGTCAAAGAGGAGAGAACTGATTGAATATAGCTACATGCTTGCAAAAAGAGAAAACAGGGGCAGAACCAATGATGGGATCACTTGAGAGTGTGTGAGAAGGGTCAATGTGTTTGGTTGTAAGAAGTGGTGAACATACCATAATCCACCATCATACCTTGTATAGAATATTGGGGATGTCATGTCAGGTGGAAAGGACTGGTTTTCCCAATAAGGGAAGAAAAATGGAAACAAATTTTGAAACCTTTAATTTTAAACAAATTGCTCTCCAAGCCATACAGGTGAATGCTAAGAGAACATTGTCCTTAGCATCTTAAGGCAGGGATTGTGGGGGAGTGTGTAATAAGGAAACTAAATCCCAGTGAGGTAGAGAAGATAGTTCCAACCATCTATCAGCATACTGTAAGTGTGTAGACCACCAATCTAGTCTATGGCAATTTTGTAGTTTGCTGCTAGAGCATATGATTGGAGGCACGGTATGTTCAGTCCTCCCAGAAACCGAGGCTGCTGTCATTTAAATAAGGAGACTCTTAGATGTTTACCAGCCTAAATAAACATTGTTAAAGCCTTATTGAGTTGTGCAAATGCACTTTTAGGTGGTAATACAGGGAGCATTTGCAATATATAGAGAAACCAAGGGAAACAGATCATCTTGTATAGATGACGCCGACCAGTGTATGTTAAAGGAAGGAGAGCCCATTTTTTAAAGTCAGCATTCTAGTTAGGAGAGGGGGTTTATTGGAAGCGTACAATTTAGAAGGGTGGTTGGGGTTTCTAATACCCAGGTATGTAAGTCAATCACCAGTGGCCTAGTGAAACAGGAACGAGGTACCCCAATCCAATTTAGCAGAGGTGAAGAAGTCCAAGGCTTCCATTTTGAAGTAATTCATTTTGAACTCTGATACCAAATCCAATGAATCTAGTAGGGAGATTAGGTGAGGGCAAGTGGTTATATAGAGGACATTAACATACTCTGGTGGATCTGGTGGTTGCCAAGTGACATCATCTTCCAGCTTCCATGCTTCCCCTCTCCACCGGATGCAGTGGTGGTGAGGCACTACAAAATCTGAAGATGTGGACAGCCATTTGCAACACTCAGGCTGAGGAATTTTTTGCAGCAACTGGAAGGAAGAAACAGCTAGTTTTATAACCTACAGAGAAGCTCATATGTCATACCACCTAATTGCTCCAAAAAAGAGCTGTAAACACATTGTTGTTTGCTTTTATAACTAATCTTTTTACAGGTGCCATGGCCACAATAGCACTCATTTTTCTTTACCATATCTATAGTTATAACCTGAGGTGCTTTTTCATATACATAAGTGCAGAATATATATGTGGATATTTGAGTTGAGGAAGTGCTGTCAGGAGATTACTAAAATATAGCAGGATGTCATCAGCAAATGAGAATTTAATTTTTAGATTAGCTGATTTAATCCCCCGCCATCTATATTCTGCAATAAATAGAGGGTCTAGAGCCAGGTTAAACAAGAGCAGGAAAAGAGTGGACAACCTTTGTGTATGCCCCAAAATAGGTGAAAGGTACGTGTGTACTTGGCATTAACTGTAAAACATGCAATTAAGTCTTTATATAAGGTGCAGAAAATACTGTATGTAAAAACTCAGGGCCAAATTCTTGATGTTTGAGAAGTCTGGTTAAGTGCACCCAAGAGACCCTGTCAAATGCCTTATTGGTGTCACAACTAACAATAATGTTTTCCATATCCAGGGAGCTACAGTATGTGATTTAATTATAGCTGATAATAGAGTAGGAACATTAAGTACCGAATGCCGGTGTTGAAGAATGCCAGTTTGCGCCCGTCGCAATAATTTAGGTAAAATTAGTTGGAGACGGGAAGCAATAATTTTTATAAAACATTTGAAGTCCTAGTTAAGGATAGAGATCAGCCTTTATGAGGAGACCAAAGATGGGTCCTTGTTTGGTTTAGGCAAAACAATCACTCGTGCAGTGCTAACGTCAGGGGGGCGGGGTTGCCAGTCAAAATAGAATTAAATCATTTAGAGATGCGGCTGCACTTGTTTTGAAAGGATTTTATAGTAGGCAGCAGATAAGCAATTAGGCCCTGGAGTTTTACCATTCGGTAAAGATTTAATAACCAGTTCAATTTCCCATTCAGAGATAAGGGATATGAGAGTACTTATATCTTCCACAGTAAGGGGTGTAAGGCCTGCTTTGGAGAAAAAGTCTAGGCCCTGTGTTGGGTATTCAAGAGGGGCACTATATAATTCCCTAAAGTCTTTTAGAAATGTATAATTAATTTCATTCTGCACATTCAGTACATGAGCCTGGTCAGTTTTAATGTAGGGGATGTACTTGGGTGTGGAAGTAAACTTTGTCAAATTTGCAAGTACTGTAGCTTCCCGGCCCCACCTAAAATATTAGTTAGATTGAAATAATAAACACGATTTAGCATTGATTTAGCATATTGTATGTCAATCTATTGACTTCGGAGAAGTCTATTAACAGATTAGTAGATTAGAATAGGCTGTTTTAATGGTGTGAGAGGCATCTGATAGGCATGCTTGAAACTGTTTCCTTTTGCTTGCAGTGTAAAACAAAATGTGGCCCAGAGGACCAGTGTAGAGGTCTGCCAAAAGAGGTTGATGTCCTTCATATGTAAAATAATGTCATGTGTGTAGTTATGAAAATATTGTAACCGGTGTTGCTTAAGGTCCACCCAAGAGGCTAGGGAAAATGTCAATTATAGGAGCATTGGCATTAAGGGGAGTTGTAGCATTATAGGGGCATGATCAGAAATTAAAATGTCAGCAATGGTAGATTTCTCAACTCTATGGTGCTAGGAACTTGCAATCAACCAGTAATCTGTACGGGAGAAGGAATTGTGAGTGTAGAAGAAAAATGAGTAGTCCCTGTCTACAGAATGTAAAAAGCTCCAGGGGTCTAATAGCTATAAAGAGTCAATAAATAATGAAAGAGTAGCCAGGACCCTATGGCTTGGGTTAGTTTGTCTAGGGCCATTAGAAACATCCAACGAAGGATCAAGCACATTTAACATTTAAATCTCCACCAATAATCAAAGACCCCTCCGTCCATCCATAAAGGTCAACAAAAAGGTGTGAAAGTAAAGAGCATTCTGGCAATTGGGACCATATATACAGACCAGAGTAAACAATTCACTTTCAACAGCAACTTTTAAAAACAAAAATCTCCATTCAGGGTCTATCCATTCATCCTTTATGTCATAATGTAAAGATTTATTAAATAACAACATTACCCCACAAGATTTAGTAGAAAAGGAGGCACATTTGTAGTCACCAACCCATGTGTCACATAAAGTATTAGAGTCGTGCAACCTCCAGTGGGTTTCTTGTAGAAACACTACTGTATGTCAGGATGAAACTTTTTTAAATGTTGCAGTACTATCTTCCATTTAATTGGAGTATGCAACCCCTCCATGTTCCAAGAGACTAGATTGAAAGCACTTTTTGAACTGGTGGCAACATTATTATCACTCTGTGTTCCCACCACTAACCAATGCCCAGTCTATAGAAACATGGAGAGCAAATCTGTAAAACAAATGTCCAACTCTCATCCCAGTGAGCAGGAGGTGGGTCATAAATAGAAAATACCTTCACCAGACCTAGCAATGTCAAAGTAAAACAAATCAGTGTCTCGGTGCATGAAAAAAATCCCAAAAATATATAACATATTTAACCTGTCTAAGTTTTCTAAAAACATCTGAACCCAATTGATAGTCCATAGAACCATCGTAATGTAAAAAAATACAATGCAATCTTAGAAAAAATCAATTGTTGAGCCAGAAGAAGAGGAAGTGATCTAAAATGTCCCACTCTCTTGGACACCCAAAAGAGGCGATATAGATATAAAGATATTAACAGCAGCATCAAAAATAAAACAATACTTGTATAAAGTGTAGTAAGCATTAAGACAACAAATAAAGATGTGCAGTATGGAGATTCTCATCCATCCGTATGAAGCTCAGTCATTATCATCCACTTGAGAATGAGGGGAGACTGTGAGTAAAGAGCTGAGAAAGTTCTGTGCTGCTTCTGGTGTGTCAAAGTAGTACATATTGCTGGTATGGATAATTCTCAATTTAGCAGAATACAAAAGAGCAAAGCATATGTCCCTGGAGAAGAGTTCCATACACACTGGAGAGAACTCCTGCCGCTTTAATGAGACTTGGAAAGAGAAATCCTGAAAGAGAAGTAATTTGGAGCCTTCATAGTGTAGATCATTTGATTTCCTATGTGCCTCCAAGAATTTTACTTTATCTCCATAACTCAGCAATTTAAAGATGACCGGCCTGGGGCAATGTTGTGAGGACTGTATCTCAGAGCCAATACGATGTACTCTCTTAACCAAATAAGAGGAGGGTAAGGAAGAGATGGCCAGAGATTTCATGAGACATTTAGAAATGAGGGACAGAAGATCTTTTGCACATATGGATTTCGGGAGCCCAAAAAGGCAAAGATTTTTATTTTCTGTTGCGGTTCTCTAAATCTTCCATTTTGTACACCAGGGCCGCTAGGGTGGATCTTTGAGAACTTAACTGAGAAGTAGCTTCATGGAGATCATCGTGCAACATGGAAATATGGTATTCCACTTCAGTGAGGCATGTGGTATGTTGTGACAATTGTGCTGCAGCAGTATTAATGGCCTCAGCTGGGCCAATTTGTCATCCAAGAGAGGTGATATAATGTCTGAAATCTCTTCAGTCTTTGCAAAGATAAATGTCTATATTTGCCTGTGTCAAAATGATAGTCCACAAAATAACTGCCTTGAAGCGAGGTAGGGGACTATGAGTTGTCAGATTACACTGTTAATCCTTATCTCCAGCTTTAGGTTCAGGCTGGGTACCCCTAAGATTCGCGGAAGTCTTTGCCACAATTTTCTTCATGAACATATATAAAGGATGCGTAATCAAATGTACTAAAGAACAATGGTAACAATAAGTCACAAAAGTCACTGAGCCCAGATGCAGTAAGGAAAAACAAACAAAGTAGTAGCTGCTGAAGTTGTTTATCTGTATGAAAAGTAGAGAGAGGGAAACAGGGAGTAGCACTGTTTGGGAGCAGTTGACAATATATGGTAGCAGTTGAATATGGTAAACTGCAAAAGGGTGAATGGTGTGAGCTTACAGATGGAAAGCAGAGTAGGCAGGCAATCACTTGACCTTTAATACAGTCCTTCTGATGGCAGGCATCAACCTGCGCAAGCCCTTAGATTGGAGGGGCGCCATAGTTCCTCTGGTCAGCAACAAACAAGCTGATTGCGTCCAGCAATATGCCTGAGTTGTGGTGCAGTGATCCTGGTAGGTCACAAGGTGGTAATAAAAATGATATGCCCTGGTAATCCTTAACTGAACCACAATGCAACAGAGCAGAAAGACACAGCAATAAATCTTGTGTGCTAAGATGGCAGCCACAGTCCAGAGTGTCACCCCGATAGACAGAGCAGTGATAATGGTAGTGAGCCCAGGAGCCACCAATGCAGGCAAAGCAAAGCCACCACAGATAACACTCAGCACATTGTAAGTGCAGGGCAGAGTACGGCAGCGGGAGACTAAAGGTTATGCCACAAAATGAATCTTACAATATGGAGCTGAATTCTAGTGCAGGAAGGTTTCTGGGAGCCGGTCCACACAGGAGACATTTGCCGATCTTATCCCAGGTGGTCTAGGGTGTTGGAGGCGCAGGGTGAGACAGTGAACAGAGAGATTACCAATTGTACTTGCGCCTTGGTCCAGGAGCTCTGCTAAGAAGCGGCCTCTCTCTGACGTCTGACCACCGGACCTATGGACACATAGTTTAACATATTACAGGTTGAGTCTCCCTTATCCAAAATGCTCGGGACCAGGGGTATTTTGGATATGGGATTTTTCCGTATTTTGGAATAATTGCATACCATAATGAGATATCATGGTGATGGGACCTAAATCTAAGCACATAATGCATTTACGTTTCATATACACCTTATACACACAGCCTGAAGGTCATTTTAGCCAATATTTTTTCTAACTTTGTGCATTAAACAAAGTGTGTGTACATTCACACAATTCATTTATGTTTCATATACACCTTATACACACAGCCTGAAGGTCATTTAATACAATATTTTTAATAACTTTGTGTATTAAACAAAGTTTGTGTACATTGAGCCATCAGAAAACAAAGGTTTCACTATCTCACTCTCACTCAAAAAAGTCCGTATTTCGGAATATTCCGTATTTCGGAATATTTGGATATGGGATACTCAACCTGTACCATGTGAATGCTGTAGCTGTTATGCAAAACAACAACCTAGGCTATGTGCAGCACCAAAAAGTATTTCAGAAGATGATAAAACTGTTATTTTTCTGGGTTTCTCCTAAATGAATGTAAAACCATTGGGATACATGCAATCCATGTCAGCCTTGTCTCTGCCATAAGTTTTTACAGCTTAAGTTTGGGTTAACTGTTAAGGCATTACATGCAACCAGAACTCTGGAGTCTGTATAGGATTTTTAGGGTGAATACTGTTTTTTTTTTCAAGTTTCTTAGCAAATCAAAAAAGTTAGCAATAGGGCAAAGCCATGTGGGGCAGATGTATTATGGGGGTCATTCCGAGTTGTTCTCTCACTAGCCACTTTTTGCAGCCGTGCAAATGCATAGTCCTCACCCACTGGGAAGTGTATATTTGCTGTGCAAGGGTGCTAATGCATGTGCAGTTGAGTGGTACAAAAACAGTTTGTGCAGTGTCTGAGTAGCTCAGAACTTACTGAGCCCTTGCGATCACTTCAGCCTGTCCGGTCCCAGAATTGATGTCAGACACCTGCCCTGCAAACGCAGGGACATGCCTGCATTTTTCCAACCACTCACAGAAAACGGTCACTTGACACCCATAAACGCCTTCTTCCTGTCAATCTCCTTGTGATCAGTTGTGCAAATGGATTCTTCATTAAATCCATCACCCAGCAATGATCAGCTTTGTACCCTTATGACGCACCTGTGCATTGTGTTGCATACGCATGCTCAGTAGTGATCTGATCGATGTGCTGCGAAAAATGGCAGCATGCGATCAGTTCGGAATGACCTATGTGCAGAGAGATGAAGATTTGGGTGGGTTATATTGCTTCCGGTCATAGTAAATGCTTGTAAGCTTAATTTCTACTCTGCAATTTAGATTTAAATTTGAACACACCTCACCCAAATCTAAATCTCTCTGCACATGTTACATCTTGCCCACCTGCAGTGCAACATGATTTTGCCCAATCGCTAACTTTTTTTGGTTTGCTAACAAACCTGAATAAGTTCCATTTTCCCTAAATCCTTCATTCAATTCTGAAACACCTGTCCTGTAAAATGTGTCCCTCTGTCACTTTCTATTGCTTCTATAACCCCATATCTGCAAATATTTTATGTCATTATTCTCTTTGCTACTGTTTTTGCAGCTGTTTTTTTTCAAGGCCACGCCTCTGGCCAGTGACTAAAGAGGTCCATACAAATGAGGATGTACTAAAAGCCTGTGCATTTAGGAAGTTGGATAAATTCTATTTGTATCCTCTGAAATGTATACTGAGTGTGAGGAGTTCTTTTCTGTGGGGTGAGGACAGACTTACCAGAGTTATTTAATGCACAGAATAAGCACATGGTTACAAATGCTTGTGATGTTTGTGCATACCCTGGAGCTATCCAGTATCTGTTGGTAATAGCTACCATGGTATCTTTTCCTTGATGCACTTTTCCATGCATCAAAATAGCCATATTAGGGTAAATTGCTTTTGGTAGACACACACACTGACTTTCACACAACTCTCCATTAATTTCTTTAGCTCCTGCCTTCTGCCACAACGATTTCTCAGTATTTGAGTCATGGGCCTTGAGCTTTTAGAGAGTCTTTGGTCACACTTGGGGCTAGTATCTACCACATAAGTGTATTACAATGAAATATTCACCCAAACTAGTACAAATATAATTAATATATAGCCAAGTTAGATAAACATCAACTGCATGTAATTAAAGTTTTTACAAAAATTCCAGAAATTAACAACAAAAACAGAAATTAATTACTGCGCTTGATGTACTGATGATATATGTATTAAATATATATTGTATAACTGTGTTTGGCATCACTCAATAAATACACAGGAAACTTGCTTGAAAAAACATTTTTTTTACTATATTATATATATATATATATATATATATATATATATATATAAAAACAACAATACCCTTATCTCGCGCTGTATTAAAGTCAAGCAGCACCTCTTGAAAAAACTCCATGCTAGAAGGAGACAAACATAGGTTATAGATACAATATTGAGAGGGCGCACAACAGTATTACTATTTCAACAGAGAAATTGAACCAGCGTGACCCAAAGGACAGTAAATTTAATAAAATGAATTAAAATTCTGATACATTAACATTCAATACAATGGTATGTTTCATAAGTACAATAATCATTTGTATAAAAACATGGTACTTTTTAAAAATATTTTTTACACAAAACCCAAGGCGTTTCGTCCGCTATGAACTTCATCGGGGGTACAGGTTGTAGCTGGTGATGTAGATGAAGGAAAAAGAAGAAAAGAACAAAAGAGAAAAAAAGACATCAGTTGATATCACCTTTCTCATTAACATTGCTTCTATAACAGGTGTAGTTATTTAATCCAAAAACAGATACATTTTCAGATTTGGTAATGAGGGAGAAAATACATTCTCTAATATTTGAAGAAACAATAAAGTAGAGAGATATTGAGTGAAGAATGATATTCTCTAGTATCTAGCTTTAAATATAATGTCACCCAATTTCAATTAATGTAACTACTTACTGTGAGGATACTTTAAGAAGATCCCCCACATGAATGATCTCACTGTAAGTAAGGATATAATGTGGTGGATATTTCTAATGGAATAAATCATAATAGTAAGTACTGATTTAACACGATAATTTAAGTCTTAGTATAATGTTAGAATAATTGCTTAGTCACTTACATAAATGGAATTAAAACTTCTTATTGAAAGTCAGATGTTCATTATTCATTATAATTGAAGTTTCTAGCTGTATACAAAAAATTGATTGATTTAATTCCCAATCTAATTCATATTATTTTTACCTATATTCATATCCATCATACTCACATTCATTTCTAGCAATGGATATAACCGGTTAGGAAGTATCCTCCAGTATTAATAGAGTACCATATGATATCTACATAAATTAAATAATAAATTAATTGGTTCCTAATTCTTTTTCCAATTTTAGATTAACCTATATTTATATGCATCATACTCACATTCAGTTCTAGCAATGGATATGACCAGTTAGAAAGGGTCCTCCAGGGCTAGAAAAGTACCAAAGTGTATCTATATAGATTAAATTAAAATAAAAAGGTACTTAATGGAGTTCTAAGATGTAATAGTTGGGATCATATTAACTAGTAGACTTACTTTAAACAAAGCCAAATCAATGACATCAGGACAGGGTATCCAAAGAAATAGATAATGCCCAACTATAATTAAGATTAAAATTAAGGTTAGAATAGTTGTTACTTCAATTAAAAGGCATATTCAATTAGAAGCCAAAGGTTACTACTTACAATGAAAAAATCTGGATGTGTGTGGCTGTATCCTCTCCTGAATGTCAAGTGAACTGGAGAGTGTGGGTCTGGCTTATTTATACCCATATGGGTATTACCTCACTTCCTGTATCTTATTGATAGGTACATTTAATTACATAGATTAACTGGATACTAAGCTAGTGAGAGTTGAATATAATAGTAAGATTTATGATAGTGAGCGTTATGGTATACTCCTAATTTAAATAATACTTAAATTGTTCATTTGCTGAACCAAAATGTATAACTTCAGCCATGCATTCCACCTGCAGCGTGGTGGAACGCACGGACTTCCGCCTTATGCCCTGCTTCCTGTTAGAGCAATGGATGAACTAAACACTATATTGATAATGTAATATATTAAGCCCAGGGAGATGTATTAATAATACCCTCTGATTAAGCTCACGGAGGTAGACTCCGATGCAGGATCTCTATGAGTCCTGATCAGAAATAATCTTCTCCCGCTGCACATTCCATCTAGAGCAGAGATGGAATGCGCCGCGTCACTTCCGGATCCGGCTATGCATTCCACCGTCCTAACGGTGGAATACACGTCTTCCGGATCTGCGCAATCACTCAAATGGTACGCTCCACTTTCATTAGTGTGCAGCGCATTGGAGGGGAAAATGGGTTCCGCCTACAATATTAGTACATAAAGAGTTATTGGACATAAGGGTAAACCTCTTAAGAATATAATGATACGCTGGCAATTCCTTTAATTGCTAGAAATAGAGACTACAATCCCTCTAACAGCCAGTAATAAAACATTATTTTCTCAATTATCTTTACAGTGAACAGACATAGGGTCACATTTCTGAAATATTCACTTTCTGACAATAATGCCATGACACTTATATTTAAATGGCATGGTCATCAAATCGCTTTTAGGTTGCAATTATATCACTATATGCGAAAAGAACCTTCTATGATGGAAGAAAAAATAAATATAGACAATAATATATTGGAAACCAAATCTTCTGCTAGCAGCCTAAGAAGGAGCCAATATCTATATTTTCGTTGAGACCTACCGGATATAAAATATTTAATGTATAGATCAAGTAAGACTCTTGTTTCATTAATAATAGGTCTCTATCCCCTCCTCGTTTATCAATTTTTATATGTTCTAAATCTGTGAAGGTCAGACCAGTCACTTCTGATGTATGTGCTTCTGCAAAATGCCTGGGTAGGCTATGTTGCATCATTTTGTTTCTAATATTTCTTAAATGTTCCTGGATTCTGATTTTCAACTTGCATTTTGTCTTTCCTACATATAAGAGACTACATGGACAGTTTATTTTGTAAATTATATATTCTGTAATACAGGTGACCCGATCTTTTAGTATATGAAATTTGCCATTATCCATTTTTAATTTAACAGAGGCCTTTATCATGTATTTGCAGCAAATTCTCTGATTGCAGTTGAAACATCCCCATTTATTGCCCAAAAAATGATTGCTTAAAGGATTCGAGGACTTTTCTATCTTCAGACTACTCGGTGCTATCAAACTTTTAAGGTTTCATGCTTTTTTTGTACACTAGCTGGGGTTTGGTTGGCAGTGTAGGTCCTAGAATAGGGTCTTTCTTTAGTATGCTCCAGTGTTTTGTCATTATTTTCTTTATTTTATTAGCATCTTTACTATACTGAGTGACAAAAGATCTTGATTGACTCCTACTAGAAGTTATCGAGGTTTTTCACTTACAAGATCTAACCTTGACCTTTTTGAAGCCTTAAGTCTAGCTTCATTCAAGAGGTTGATGTCAGACCCTCTTTCTATAAACCTGCTGTGCAGGATAGCTGATTGTTCCCAATACTCAGTGATATCGCTGCAGTTTTTTCTAATCCTAACAAATTGGGAATAGAGTACTCAATTCTTCCAGACTGGATGGTGGCAACTATCTTGAGGTATGTAACTGTTCGCATCTACGGATTTGAAGAAGGTCTTAGTGGTCATCCCTCCTATACTACATCCTTTTAATTCTAAATCCAAATAATCTATAGTCGTGGGATCTGTTTTATAGGTAAATTTGAGATTATATTCATTATTAGTTAAATGATCCATAAAGTTCTCAATACTCTTAAGGTCTCCCTTCCATATAAATAACAGATCATCAATATACCTTCTATATAGTTTTATATTCATCTTTTCAAATTCTGTATCATACACAAATTTACTTTCTCACTCTCCCATCAACAGGTTAGCATACGATGGGGCAAACTTGGTCCCCATCGCAGTACCCTGTTTCTGTAGGAGTTAGGTACCATTAAATTCAAAAAAGTTATGTTCTAAAATAAACTTGATACAGTCTATAATGAATGTGACTTCCAATTGTGTATTCTTAGGGTCACTTTCCAGTACATGTCTCACTGCCTCTATTCCCCTATCATGTAGGATAGAGGAATAGAGGGCTTGTACATCCACCGTTAGCCATCTATTATTAGTTGACCAGTCACAATTTTCCACAAGTCTCAATAGGCTTGTGGAATCTTTTAAATGGTATTTATTAAGTAAAACATAAGGCTGTAATTTTAAATCTATATAATGCGAGAGATTGGATGTCAAGGAAATTACTCCTGCAATAATGGGACGACCCGGTGGGAGTTCTCTGTTTTTGTGTACTTTGGGCAATTGGTAGAATAAAGGCATGGTCGGAAATTTCTTATAAAGGTAGTCAAACTCCTCTTTGCAAATTAAACTGTTCTTTTTAAGCACTATTCAGAAGGTCATACAATGAATCCCGAAAATCTGAAGTTGGGTCTTTTTCAAGTTTAACATAAGTTAATTCATCATCCAGTATATTGTAGGATTCTTTCAGATATAATGTTCTGTCTTGGAGGACTACTGCACCCCCTTTATCTGTGGATTTAATAATTATATTAGAGTCCTTTGCTAGGTTCTTGATGGCATTTCTTTCTAATGGGGTGATGTTATTATTATATTTACTATTATAAGTTTTCATTTTTCTAAAATCGTCTCAAACGGATTCATAAAAGATATCCACATGACTCCCACGGAACTCCACAGGGCAATATTTTGAAGGAAGGGAGACAGTGGGTTTATCTTTAGGCTCATAGGATAATTTGGGAACGGGATTTTTTAGAAAGTGTCTCTGTACCGTTAAGTTTCTTATGTATCTATTTAAATCAATAAATAAATTAAATTTGTCTGTACCCTCGTTTGGTGCGAATTTTAGACCCTTTGTTAGTATCGATTTCTCTGGGATGTTTCACCTGCAATCAGTGCATTTGCTGCAAATACATGCAAAAGGCTTCTGTTAAATGAAAAATGGATAATGGCAAATTTCATATACTAAAAGATTGGGTCACATGTGGTCACTCATATGTTGGAAAGACAAAACACAAGTTGAAAATCAGAATCCAGGAACATTTAAGAAATATTAGAAACAAAATGATGTCACATAGCCTACCCAGGCATTTTGCAGAAGCACATAAATTAGAAGTGACTGGTCTGACCTTCACAACATTAGAACATATAAAAATTGAGGGGATAGAGACCTATTATTAATGAAACAAGAGTCTTACTGGATCTATACATTAAATACTTTATATCCGGTAGGTCTCAACGAAAATATAGATATTGTTTCCTTCTTAGGCTGCTAGCAGAAGATTTGGTTTCCAATATATTATTGTCTATATTTATTTTTTCTTCCATCATAGAAGGTTCTTTTTGCATATAGTGGTAGATTTGCAACCTAAAAGCGATTTGATGACCATGCCATTTAAATATAAGTGTCATTGCATTATTGTCAGAAAGTGAATATTTCAGAAATGTGACCCTATGTCTGTTCAAAACTTTCAAAACTATCTAAAGTTTTATGGTAATATTATTTAAGTATAAGTACAATTTTATTATTGTCAGATAGTATTTCTAAAATGTGACTTTATGTCTACTTAACATATGCCATTTTATTACGTCATGGATATGTATATTGCTGTTAAAACTGATGAATGTTTTTCCTTATGAATAAATTCCTCAGTATTCTAATACAGGTTGAGTATCCCATATTCAAATATTCCGACATACGGAATATTCCGAATTACGGACTTTTCTGCGTGAGAGTGAGATAGTGAAACCTTTGTTTTTTGATGACTCAATGTACACAAACGTTGTTTAATACACACAGTTATTAAAAATATTGTATTAAATGACCTTCAGGCTGTGTGTATAAGGTGTATATGAAACATAAATGAATTGTGTGAATGTACATAAACTTTGTTCAATGCACAAAGTTACAAAAAATATTGGCTAAAATTACCTTCAGGCTGTGTGTATAAGGTGTATATGTAACATAAATGCATTCTGTGCTTAGATTTAGGTCCCATCACCATGATATCTCATTATGGTATGCAATTATTCCAAAATACGGAAAAATCCCATATCCAAAATACCTCTGGTCCCAAGCATTTTGGATAAGGGATACTCAACCTGTATATGGTATTTGACGATCATTACAATTATATCACTATATCCATGTAATAATATTGAATTGTCAACAATTATGCACTGTAAAGATATTGAGAAAATAATGTTTTATTACTGGCTGTTAGAGGGATTGTAATCTATATTTCTAGCAATTAACGGAATTGCCAGCGTATCATTATATTCTTAAGAGGTTTACTCTTATGTCCAATAACTCTTTATGTACTAATGTTGTAGGCGGAACACATTTTGCCCTCCAATGCGCTCCACACTAATGAAAGTGGAGCGTACCGGTTGAGTGATTGCGCAGATCTGGAAGACGTGCGTTCCCCCGTTTGGACGGGTGGAATGCATAGCCGGATCTGGAAGTGACGCGGTGCGTTTCATCTCCGCTCTAGATGGAACGCATAGCGGGAGAAGATTACCTCCGATCAGGACTCATAGAGATTCTGCATCGGAGTCTACCTCCCTGGGCCAAATCAGAGGGTATTATTAATACATCTCCCTGGGCTTAATATATTACTTTATCAATATAGTGTTTAGTTCGCCCATCGCTCTAACAGGAAGCAGGGCATAAGGCGGAAGTCTGTGTGTTCCACCACGCTGCCGGTGGAACGCATGGCGAAAGTTATACATTTTGGTTCAGCAAATGAACTATTTAAGTGCTAGTCATAAGTATTATTTAAATTAGGAGTATACCATAACGCTCACTATCATAAATCTTACTATTATATTTAACTCTCACTATCTTAGTATCCAGTTAATCTATGTAATTAAATGTACCTATCAATAAGATACAGGAAGTGAGGTAATACCCATATGGGTATAAATAAGCCAGACCCACACTCTCCAGTTCACTTGACATTCAGGAGAGGATACAGCCACACACATCCAGAAGTTTTCATTGTGAGTAGTAACCTTTGGCTTCTAATTGAATAGGCCTTTTAATTGAAGTAACAGCTATTCTAACCTTAATTTTAATCTTAATTATAGATGGGGATTATCTATTTCTCTGTATACCCTGTCCTGATGTCATTGATTTTGCTTTGTTTAAAGTAAGTCTACTAGTTAATATGTGTTAGGGTCTCCTGCCCTGTGCTGCCACGTCGTCATGGCAACCGGGAGACAAGTGCTAGCGGAGTAACCTGAGCGCAGCTGATACTCCGGTTCGGGTCTTTTGCTGTGCAGTGGTTACAGGCTGTGTGCATGGCAGGGGATCCGGTGCTGGTTTTTGTGCTCACAGTCTGTGAGGTCTGAGTGGGGCGTGGACAGCACCTGCTTTATAAGGCCTCTTCTCAGGTTAAGCAGATGCTGCTGAATCTTTGTTGGTTAGTCAGTTCCTGAAAGTTAGCCAGTACTGTGTAGCTTTGTATTTGTTGTTGCTTACTGCAAATAGGCCTGGGGATTTGGTACTACACTCTGCCAATCCAGACCTAGCAGTAAGACTGGAGTCAGTCGTTTAGCTTGCTGGGGTTCTTTTACTACTCTGTGAACTTAGCAAGTTTGCGGCTGTATTCTAAGACTTGCCTGCCTAAATCCTGTCTCACTGTGCAAGGTGTCAGGTGTCAGTTTAGTGGCAGTAAGCTGAACCAGTGCACTGCAAGTGAGAATTAGGATTGTGGAGACTCTCCTTGTGTCTATCATTTCATCTCTGACCAAGGAGTTTACTGCCACACCCGTTGGTAACCCTTTAGGGTTTTGCTGTTGCCCTTAGCAACAGCATTTCGGGTTCTCTACATATTAAAACACAACATCTTGCTTTTCCCATCTGAGCATTACTAATACTAGGGAGACACCCAGTTCCTTAGCCTCTGGGCTTCTCTGTTCACTTTGCGTGTATTTTGTTACCCTATCACCTTCTGTGTATGTAATGTCATATTCCCCAGTCTGTCTGTGAGTTCATTTGTTTTGCATACCTATCCGTTCAGACACCAGTACATTCCTGCAGGCACTGGTGTGCATAACAGTTCAAACACCAGTACATTCCTGCAGGCACTGGTGTGGATAACAGTTCTGACACCAGTACATTCCTGCAGGCACTGGTGTGCATAACATATTCAGCAGCCTAATACTCCTGTTGAAATTTTGTGGGAATATGGAGCATACCCCTCAAAATACGTTGCAACAGGTGGTCGATCAGGTGCAGGTCCTGACTCGACAATTTAATGATTTGTCCATTAAAATGCACACCTCCCAGGCCGCTGGCGGAGCTCCCGCAGCAGCAGCACCTTCAGGGTTTAAGGAGCCGAAAGTAAATCTCCCGGATCGTTTTTCTGGAGATCGCTCGCAGTTCTTTTGTTTCAAGGAGAGCTGCAAGCTATACTTCCGGCTTAGGCCTCAGTCTTCTGGGTCGGAGATTCAGCGGGTGGGCATAGTGATTTCCTTGCTACAAGGAGACCCACAGGTCTGGGCATATGGGTTGCAGCCTGACTGTCCGTCGTTTAAAAGTGTTGATGCTTTTTTTACGGCACTGGGCATGTTGTATGATGACCCTGACATGACGGCCTGAGCCGAGGCTCAGATTTCGATCCTTAAGCAAGGGCAAAGGCCAGTTGAGGTTTACTGTACGGAGTTTCGGAGGTTGGCCCATGATACCCAGTGGAATGACCCAGCCCTGAGACACCAGTACCGAAGAGGTCTTTCTAACCAGATAAAGGACCAACTGGTACAATATCCCTTGCCTGATAGCTTGGATCAGCTCATGCAGTTATCCATCCGGGTGGATAGACGGCTGAGAGAGCGTAGGCTTGAAAGGGAGACTGAGGTTTTCTTCTTTCCCAAGGGAACCTCAGACTCTGAGGAATTTTCCGAGGAGCCTATGCAGATTGGGGCTACCCGCCTCTCCTCTCGTGAGAAGACGCGGAGGAGACAGCAGGGGTTGTGTTTGTACTGTGGGAATAAAGGTCATGTGGTAGTATCATGCCCAGAAAAGCCGGAAAACTTCAGGGCCTGAGGGTGATGGGAAATATCCTGTCAGGCCAGAAGTCAGAATTTCCCAAGAAGACTTTAATCATTCTGGTGACCTTGAAGATCCTCGGTCAAACTGTCAAGACTGAGGCCTTTGTGGACAGTGGGGCCGATGGGGTTTTTATGGACCGCCAATTCGCCCTGAAACACTCTGTTCCCTTAGTACCCTTGGCATCGGAAATTGAGATTTGTGGGTTAAACGGGGAACCATTATATCAGGGTAAAATTACCTCTTGCACTAGCCAGATTTCTTTGTTTATTGGAGCCACACACTCTGAAAAATTGTCCTTTTATGTGACTGTCTGTACTTTTGCCCCATTGGTGTTGGGGTTACCCTGGTTAAGGGCCCACAATCCTCAATTTGACTGGGTCTCTGGGGAGATTCTTAGTTGGGGTACTGATTGTTTCAGGAGTTGCTTGAGCCTTCCAGTCAGGCTCTCGCAGCTAAGTTTGCCAGGATTGCCAGGGTGTTATGCAGATTTTGCGGATGTGTTCTCCAAAAAAGTTGCAGAGGTACTACCTCCCCATCGCCCCTATGACTGTGCCATTGATTTGTTGCCAAATGCTAAGCTTCCCAAGAGCAGGTTGTACTCCCTGTCACGTCCTGAGACTCAGGCTATGGCAGAGTACATTCAGGAGAACTTGGCTAAGGGATTTATCAGAACTTCACAGTCTCCAGTTGGGTCGGGGTTCTTCTTCGTGGGTAAAAAGGACGGTTCGTTGCGACCCTGCATCGACTTCAGGGAATTGAACCGTATCACGATTAAAAACTCATATCCACTGCCTCTCATTTCGGTCTTGTTTGACCAGCTTCGTACTGCCACCATTTTTTCTAAGATTGACCTACGCGGTGCATACAATCTAATCCGAATAAGAGAGGGGGATGAATGGAAGACTGCCTTTAATACCCACTCAGGGCATTATGAATATTTGGTGATGCCTTTTGGGCTCTGTAATGCCCCGGCAGTCTTCCAGGATTTCATGAATGATGTGCTCAGGGAATGTTTGGATAGATTCTTAGTTGTATACTTAGATGACATCCTAATCTTCTCCCATTCCCTGGAGGAACATCGGAAGCATGTACGCTTAGTCCTCCAGAAACTCAGAGACCACCGGCTTGGGGCGAAGCTGGAGAAGTGCGAATTTGAAGTTCAGCAAATCGCATTTCTAGGATATATTATCTCCCCAGAAGGTTTCCAAATGGAGGGTTCCAAGGTACAGGCAGTCCTGGATTGGGTGCAGCCCACTAGTTTGAAGGCGCTTCAGCGTTTCCTGGGCTTTGCGAATTTTTATAGACGATTTATCGCTGGATTTTCGTCTATAGTGGCGCCCTTGGTGGCACTCACTAAGAAAGGGGCGGATGTTGCTCACTGGTCTTGTGAGGCTAAAGCGGCTTTTGCCCGTCTCAAAAGGGCATTTGTATCGGCCAAGGTGCTGCGACACCCAGATCCAGAGCGTCCTTTTGTGGTGGAGGTGGATGCCTCTGAGATGGGTATTGGGGCAGTGCTTTCTCAGATGGGAGTGTCTGATAATCGCCTTCATCCATGTGCTTACTTTTCCCGTAAATTTTCGCCTGCCGAGATGAATTATGACGTGGGTAACCGGGAATTGTTGGCTATTAAGGATGCACTCGAGGAGTGGAGACACTGGCTTGAGGGGGCTAAGTTTGTGGTCTCAATTCTCACCGACCATAAAAATCTGGCATATTTAGAGTCAGCGAAGCGTCTCAATGCCAGGCAGGCACGATGGGCTTTGTTTTTTGCTGGCTTTAATTTTTTGATAACATATCGCCCTGGGTCAAAAAACATCAAGGCTGATGCGCTCTCGCGGAGTTTTGCTCCAATCCAGGAGACCACCGAGGAGCCATTGCCCATTGTGTCCCCATCATGTATTAAAGTGGGCATTACCCAGGACCTCCTATCATTAGTCCTTAGAGCACAGGAGCAGGCTCCTCCAGACCTTCCGGTAGGTCTTTTGTTTGTGCCTCATAGGTTAAGACAGCGAGTGTTCCTGGAATTCCATGCCAATAAGTCGGCAGGTCACCCGGGTATTGCCAGAACTCGGGAGTTGCTATCTAGGGCGGTGTGGTGGCCCTCGGTGGCTAAGGATGTGGATCAGTGGGTTCGGGCATGTGACATCTGTGCCCGATATAAGACTCCTAGAGGGGTTCCTGTTGGCCCATTACATCCACTCTCTATCCCATCTAAGCCATGGACCCACATTTCAATGGATTTTGTGGTGGACTTGCCCAAATCCTCGGGGATGACAGCCATCTGGGTTGTCGTTGACAGGTTTTCGAAGATGGCGCACTTCGTTCCACTGGTTGGGCAGCCATCGGCCAGACGCCTGTCTGAATTATTTATGCTGCATGTTGTGCGTCTCCACGGGTTGCCACTTGATGTGGTCTCTGACTGCGGATCCCAGTTTGTGGCCAAATTCTGGAGGGCATTTTGTTCCGATCTCCAGATTTCTGTCAGCTTGTCGTCAGGCTACCATCCGCAGTCTAATGGGCAGACTGAAAGGTTGAACCAGTCCTTGGAGCAGTTCCTCAGGTGTTATGTCTCCAAGTGTCAGACTGACTGGGTTGCTCATCTGTCCATGGCGGAGTTTGCCTATTACAATGCGGCTCACTCTGCTACAGGGATCTCTCCCTTCCTTTGTGTGTATGTGCATCATCCTAAGGCCAATTCTTTTGACCCCCTGGACTCCACGCCTGGTGGTTCCTCTGTGGTTTCGGTCCTTAGAGGTATTTGGCGGAAAGTGAAGAAAGCCCTTGTGTCTGTGTCATTAGTGACCAAAAGGGTTTTTGATAAGCGGAAAAGACCCTGCAGCTTCAAATTAGGAGACTTCGTCTGGTTGTCTACCAAGAATTTGAAGTTGAGACAGCCATCTCATAAGTTAGGCCCCCGGTTCATCGGCCCTTATAAGATCACTAGGGTTATCAATCCGGTGGCATTTCAGTTAGATCTGCCCCGTTCTTTGGGTATCAATAAAACATTTAATTGTTCCCTTTTAAAACGGGCGATTAGTAATCCTTCTTCCAGTGGAAGACCTTCCCCTCTTCTGATACGTGGCCAGAGGGAGTTTGTTGTTGAAAGGATTCTTGACTCCAAGATGGTTCGGGGTCGGCTGTCATTTTTGGTGCACTGGAAGGGGTATGGCCCAAAGGAGCGGTCGTGGGTGCGCAGTAGTGATCTTCAAGCCCCCAGACTGATACGCTCTTTCTTCTCGCAGTTCCCAGATAAACCCAGTGGTAGGGGTTCTTTGACCCCTCGTCAGAGGGGGGGTACATTTAGGGTCTCCTGCCCTGTGCTGCCACGTCGTCATGGCAACCGGGAGACAAGTGCTAGCGGAGTAACCTGAGCGCAGCTGATACTCCGGTTCGGGTCTTTTGCTGTGCAGTGGTTACAGGCTCTGTGCACGGCAGGGGATCCGGTGCTGGTTTTTGTGCTCACAGTCTGTGAGGTCTGAGTGGGGCGTGGACAGCACCTGCTTTATAAGGCCTCTTCTCAGGTTAAGCAGATGCTGCTGAATCTTTGTTGGTTAGTCAGTTCCTGAAAGTTAGCTAGTACTATGTAGCTTTGTATTTGTTGTTGCTTACTGCAAATAGGCCTGGGGATTTGGTACTACACTCTGCCAATCCAGACCTAGCAGTAAGACTGGAGTCAGTCGTTTAGCTTGCTGGGGTTCTTTTACTACTCTGTGAACTTAGCAAGTTTGCGGCTGTATTCTAAGACTTGCCTGCCTAAATCCTGTCTCACTGTGCAAGGTGTCAGGTGTCAGTTTAGTGGCAGTAAGCTGAACCTGTGCACTGCAGGTGAGAATTAGGATTGTGGAGACTCTCCTTGTGCCTATCATTCCATCTCTGACCAAGGAGTTTACTGCAACACCCGTTGGTAACCCTTTAGGGTTTTGCTGTTGAACTTAGCAACAGCATTTCGGGTTCTCTACGTATTAAAACACAACATCCTGCTTTTCCCATCTGAGCATTACTAATACTAGGGAGACACCCAGTTCCTTAGCCTCTGGGCTTCTCTGTTCACTTTGTGTGTATTTTGTTACCCTATCACCTTCTGTGTACGTAATGTCATATTCCCCAGTCTGTCTGTGAGTTCATTTGTTTTGCATACCTATCCGTTCAGACACCAGTACATTCCTGCAGGCACTGGTGTGCATAACAGTTCAAACACCAGTACATTCCTGCAGGCACTGGAGTGCATAACAGTTCTGACACCAGTACATTCCTGCAGGCACTGGTGTGCATAACAATATGATCCCAACTATTAAATCTTTGAACTCCATTAAGTACCTTTTTATTTTAATTTAATCTCTATTGGTACTTTACTAGCCCTGGAGGACCCTTTCTAACTGGTCATATCCATTGCTAGAAATGAATGTGAGTAAGATACATATGAAAATAGTTAAATATAAAATTGGAAAAAGAATTAGGAACCAATTAATATATAATTGAATTTATTTAGATATCATATGGTACTCTATTAACCCTGGAGGATACTTCCTAATGGTTATATCCATTGCTAGAATTGAATGTATGATGGATATGAATATAGGTAAAAATAATATGAATTAGATTGGGAATTAAATCAATAATTTTTTTGTATACATCTAGCAACTTCAATTATAATGAATAATGAACATCTGACTTTCAATAAGAAGTTTTAATTCCATTTATGTATGTGACTAAGCAATTATTCTAACATTATACTAAGATTTAAATTATTTTGTTAAATCAGTACTTACTATTATGATTTCTTCCATTAGAAATGTCCACCACATTATATCCTTACTTACAGTGAGATCATTCACGTGGGGGATCTTCTTAAAATATCCTCACAGTAAGCAGTTACATTAATTGAAATTGGGTGACATTATATTTAGAGCTATTTACTAGAGAATATCATTCTTCACTCAATATCTCTCTCCTTTATTGTTTCTTGAAATATTAGAGAATGTATTTTCTCCCTCATTACCAAATCTGAAAATGTATCTGTTTTTGGATTAAATAACTACACCTGTTATAGAAGCAATGTTAATGAGAAAGGTGATATCAACTGATGTCTTTTTTGCTCTTTTGTTCTTTTCCTCTTTTTCCTCCATCTACATCACCAGCTACAACCTGTACCCCTGATGAAGTCCATAGCAGATGAAACGCGTTGGTTTTTGTGTATAAAATCTTTTTAGAAAGTACCATGTTTTTGTACAAATGATTATTGTACTTATGAAACATACCATTGTATTGAATTTTAATGTATCAGAATTTTAATTCATTTTATTAAATTTACTGTACTTTTGGTCACGCTGGTTCGATTTCTCTTTTGAAATAGTAATACTGTTGTGCGCCCTCTGAAAATTGTATCTATAATATATATATATATATATATATATATTCCAAAATGACCGGCACTCTGTCTCTATTACCAGCTGCCCCGGTGCCTTCCCTGGCTGCATGCCAATGTAAATCATTCAAAGACGGGTGGCACTCATGAGGACTTGTCACAGCAGAAAGAAAAAACGAGAGAGACTGAGCTCTGGTAACGTTTCAGCTATATTCTAGCTTTCTAGCTTTGGTCTGACGAAAGCTAGACTATAGCTGAAACGTTACCAGAGCTCAGTCTCTCTCGTTTTTTCTTTCTGCTGTGACAAGTCCTCGTGAGTGCCACCCGTCTTTGAATGATTTATATATATATATATATAAAACAATCTAATATTTTTTTTTTCAAGTAAGTTTACCATGTATTTATTGAGTGAAGCCAAACACAGTTCTATAATATATATTTAACACATATATCATCAGTACATCAAGCACAGTAATTAATTTCTACCACATATGTGGGTTCACCTTTGGGTATTTAAAATAGGGCAGTAGCATGTGCAGCATGGACTACCAATCTATTCCCTTTTGCTTCAGGTATGGTCCTTTGTGTCTGTTCCTTTATCTTCAACACTGAAGCCTGGATAAGAGTTTGAATGCATTAAATAGTGCTATAATGTGGTGTGCATGTTTAACAGGTTTTCTTGATGACCCCATAAACGCCTGCTTTTTAATATGGTGCCATAATCGTGGGCAGTTCTGTAGGCATATCTGGTATCAGTAAAAATGTAAACCCTTTTTCCATCTGCATAAATGCAGGCTAACGTTAAAGCTTTTAGTATTGCTTCTTGTACTGACATGTGGCTGGGAATTGGCTTCTATATGATTACTACTGTGTGTGGGGTAACAGCACATCCTGTGTAGGGAACCACATTAAGATAATATCTGGCGCATCTACAGAGAGTGTAAGGTTTGCGTATGGTAGTGGGGAATCAGAAATGTCAGATAAAGAAGTTATACCTGTCTCATCAGTTCAATACAATCATGTTCATGTGATTCTTTTTTTTAAGCATTTTATTTACACCAGGAGAGATTGAGAAATATACAATACAGATTCAATTGCATAATAAAATATGAAAGACAGTCTCAATGGTGTTAATTTTTCAGATAATTTTGTGCATATTTAAACAGATATACAAAAATTGGAGAAAACAGGAACATCGGGAAATAATGAGAGAGGGGAGGGGACAAAGGGAGAGGGAGAGAAAGAAAAGAGGAACAACAGAGCCATTCTATGCCATGATAGAAGATAAACATCTGATGTATCCATGAAGAGTGTGTAAGCTAAACCATGTATAAGAAGACATTTGGGTTATACCATTACATATCCAATAGAGACCTGGAAGGGCAAGACGGTGCCCGGAGGGAGGGCCCAGGCGCATTGCAGTCAGAGGCCTGGATAGCGGGGTCAAAAGAATGGTTTGGACCTCATTATGGGGGAGACATCACAATTAACCAGGGACCCCAAACGAGCTCAAATTTGTGAGGACAGTCATTCAGGTAATAAGTGATTTTTTCCATATTAGCTACGAACCAGATATAGTTATTCAAAGCTGGTATAGTGGGAGGGGCAGTGGTTTTCCAATTTTTAGCTATTAAAGATTTAGCCCCTACTAATATATGGTAAAACAATTTATTCAATAGAGGATCAAGGTCTGGGTGTGGACGGGCGAGTAGAAACATCCACGGGTCCAATTTGAGCATAAGTCCAGATAAGGAGTTCAGTATGTCAAGTACTTTTTTCCAGTAGTTAACAATACGTGGACAGGTCCACCAAATATGGAGGAGAGTACCACGTTGACCGCATCCCCGCCAGCAGACCGGGGTGGCAAAGGGGAACATCCGAGATAGTTTGTCTGGGGTATAATACCACCGATAATACAGTTTATAGGATGTCTCCTTCAGTCGGCTAGAGATAGAGCTTTTAGCGATGCCCTCCCGTACTTCTTCCCAACAGGCTTCGTCTGGAGGAAGACCCAGGTCCCTCTCCCACTCCCGTCCATGGCGGGTCTGCGGTCCAGAGGAAGTCCCAACCAACATAGAATATATCCGCGAGATTAATCCTCTGCTTATGAGTTTTGCAATACATATGGACTCAAAGGGAGTAAGGTCCCGTTGAGCGTCGACCTGAGGCAGGGAGAGGAGCAAATGGTGAAGTTGAAAATATTCAAAGAAGGGAGGGGATAGTGAGGGGAATTTGAACTTGATATCTTCTATTGACATCCAGTGACCTTGTAGGGATAAATCACGTACCACAAGGATCCGGGCGTTAAAACAGGATGTGAACTTACAGGGAGGGACCCCAGCAGGGAAAACAGGGATGTCCCATAGGGGTGTGAGAGGGGAGTGTGAAGAGGACAGATTATATTTCGGAAGAGATTTATGTCAGATAAATAGGTGAAATTTAAGGGAGGGAGAGGTGTTTTTAAGTGCCAGCAGATGTGATTTGCGCAGGCCCCACAGCGAAGCCAGTGAACGAATTCCCAAAGAAAGCACAGCTAGATCGACCCAGGCAATAGAGCCGCGGGGTACAAATGAGGCCACCATTTGGCTTAGGTGGCTAGCCAGATAATAAAATTTGACATCGGGAAATCCTCGACCCCCCTCGGAGCGGGGGAGCCGGAGCACAGTAAAGGCTATCCGTGGGGGTTTGTCGTTCCAGACAAACTTCACAAATGAGGCCTGGGCATCTCTGAGAACCTTCTCCGGTTTCCTCACAGGTAGAGTCTGGAAAAGGTAAAGGAGTTGTGGCATAACTGTCATTTTAAGGGCAATAATCCTACCCAGCCAGGATATGATATATGTTCTGCATCTTGTCAAATCAGACTTGATCTTGGTCAGTAACCGCCGGTAATTTTCAGAGTACAGGGTATTATAATGAGAAGTAATATAAATACCTAGGTACTTAATCTTATTGGTCTGCCATCGAAGGTCATAGGAGGACTGCAGGGAGCGTTTGAGATCTCCAGGCACATGCAGTAACATGGCTTCAGATTTAATAAAATTTATTTTATAGCCCGACAGGGAACCATATTCCTCTATAATCTTATACAGGGCGGGAAGGGAAGACTGCGGCTGAGTGAGAGATAGTAGTACATCGTCGGCGAAGAGCGAGATCTTAGACTCCTGTGAGCCCACCTTCACTCCCCGAATACTACCGGAGTTTCTTATCATAGCAGCCAGTGGCTCAATGACCATGGCAAACACCAGGGGGGAGAGAGAACACCCCTGCCTGGTCCCATTGGATAACGGGAAGGAGGGGTACAATATTCCGTTGGTGAGAACTTTTGCTATAGGAGAGGAGTAGAGGGCAGAGACCCCAGTCAGAAATTCCGCCGATATCCCAAATACCTGTAGAGTCTGACATACGAATGGCCAAGAGATACGGTCGAACGCCTTCTCGGCGTCGAGAGAAAGGATAATAGATGGGGTTTGCCTGCTATTCAACAATTGAATAATATCAATCACTTTTCTAGAGTTGTCCCTGGCCTGGCGTCCTGGAATAAATCCCACCTGGTCATAATGTATCAGACCCGGGAGCACACCATTGAGATGGGTAGCCAAGATCTTTGCGTAGATTTTGATATCTAGATTCAATAAGGATATCGGGCGATAGTTAGCGCAATTTCGTGGATCTCTGCCCTCTTTGTGAATGACTATGACTCTAGCCTCCAGCATATTTCTTGGGAATGGGGTGCCATGTAGTACAGCATTGAACAATACCCTAAGATGGGGGACCAACAAGGGGGCAAATTTTTTATAGTAAGAGACCAAAAAGCCATCAGGGCCCGGGGCTTTAGAAGATTTAAGGTTTCTCAGGACGTCAGTTATTTCTTCCTCGTGTTATCTCTATTCAGCTCCGCAGAGGCGGTGTCAGGTAGTCGAGGGAGATCGGCCCGACGCAAGAATTCTGAGATTAAAGCGTCGGATGGGCCGGGATCTGGAGTAGTGGAGTTTAAATTATAGAGTTTAGTGTAATAGTCTTGGAACACCCTGTTTATACCCCCTGGGTCATATGTGACCTCACCAGATTTGGTGTGCACCGCTAGGATATTATTTCGTGATCGTTGTGCTCTAAGGAGGGAAGCCAGGATTCTATCGGCTTTGTCACCTTTCTCATAGAAGGTCTGGTTAAGCCTCTGAAGAGTCTTCGCCGTACGTTCCGACAGAGAGAATGACATTGCAGTTCTAGCTTCTAGCATGGGCTCTAGGTTAGATGGGGTAGGAGAGAGTTTATGTTGGCGCTCAAGGACTTGGAGTTTAGTATAGAGGGATAGGAAGCTAAGCTCCCGGGATTTTTTAAGTATAGCTGCCTGGCTAATCAAATGGGCGCGTAACACGGCTTTATGCGCCTCCCATAGAGTAACAGGAGAAGTCTCCGGGAGGTAATTGAGAAGAAAGTAGTCAGCAAGGCAGCTTTTAATCTGGTTGGTAATTTCCTGGCTATATAGTATGGAATCGTTCAGACTCCAGGAAACGGGAGGAGGGCGTGGGGCAATAGATTGGAGATCGGCAGTGATCGGGCAATGGTCAGACCAAATCATAGGGAGTATGCTGGCAGATTTCAGTTTAGAGGATAGATCCCGGCTGAGTAGGATCATGTCGATCCTAGAGTAGGACTTGTGTACAGAGGAAAAGAAAGTGTAGTCCCTGGCCAGTGGTTCAGTTAGACTAAAAGAGTCAAATAGCAAGTGAAGTTTCAGAAGATCTAGCAGAGCAAGAGATGCCGAGGACGGGCGAGGGTGGTTAGAAGAACGAGAAAGAGGAGGGGAGGTCCTATCCAACGAGGCATCAAGCACCTCATTAAAATCTCCTGCAACGATGACCTCTCCTCTACTGAATCTAGTCAAATGTGCACTCAACCTCCCAAAGAATGTAGCTTGGTTTTGATTCGGGGCATAGATATTAACAAGGGTACATAGGCTATCATTTAGTTTCCCAACAAGAATAAGCCATCTACCTGATTTATCTGCATGACTGTCCAACAATTCAAATGTAAGGTGGGCAGCTATCAAAGTGGAGACCCCCCTTTTCTTGCGTGTAGCATCACATGCATGAAATGTAAGGGGGTAAGCCTTGTATTTTAAATCAGGGTGAAGGGATTTCTTAAAGTGGGTTTCCTGTAGGAAAACCAAGTCACCCTTGGCCTGTTTAAGAGAAAGGAATAGCTTGGTGCGTTTGTTAGGGCTGTTCAAACCTTTGACGTTGTGCGAATAAACTTTAAAACCCATGACCAGCTAGGTTTCAAAACGCCTCATCACCTCCCTCCGGACACCGCAACTCTATGAGAAACCAGAACAAAAACATTGTAAGTATATATGACAATCGGCAAACAGCTTTACACGTTTGGACAAAAAAAAAGAAAAGAACACAGAAACAGGGGGAGCAAAACATGGGAAAGACAGGGAAGAGGGGAAGGTTGGAGACCAGAAGAAACTACATCTGGCCAAACGCGCCGGTCAGGGGACAACCAAAGGGGGTCACTAAGTGACAACGACTGGACTAGGGTATAAGACCCAGCTGTGGGGACGCGGCCCGGCCGGGTCAGGTGCATCAGTGGTGACGGGCACTCACCATGGTGCCCCGAGTTTGGGAACCAATATTTAAGGAATATAGGAGTAAGCAACTGTTACCAATCCCCACCATCCCATAGGGTAGCTAGTAATATAAAAGTGGCTATCCAAGGTTGAAACAAATATTACCTTGAGCTGGGGATAGCATTAACACACATTAATAAAATAATAGTGAATATCCAAATCCGTAATCGAAGGATAGTACCAATACTTAATAGAACAAGAGGTGTGAGTTCCAGCACAGAGGGATACACTTCCCATAAGGGGAGCTTCAGCCCTATACTCTCCCTGTATACCCGGTTACAGTGGCAAAAGCTAAATGACTAGTTGGTAGTGCCAGGTGCATAGGGAGTCGGGCCAGTAGTTGAACGGAAACAGAGAAAAAGTACATCTCAACAAAATAGGCACACATAGAGGTAACAAAATATGTAAATAAAACAGTATTTAAACAAATACAGCATCAAGCGTTAGGGCCAGCAGAGGTGGATTTTCGTGCCGAGGACACTCATGACCAGTCTCGGTTCAGGGAGCGTCTCGGAGTGTCAGTCGACTCCACAGAAGAAGCCTCGCACATCCGCTGTGGAGACCCAGACAGGGTCGGAGGTGGGGAAATACCCAGGTTACGTAAGGTCCCTAGCCGAGTGGAGGCGGTTATGATGCCACACAAGAATGCAAAAGGGGAAACCCCACCTATAGCGAATGCCACTGTCTCGAAGAGCCAAGGTAATGGGACGGAATTCTTTTCTTTTAAGTAGGGTGCTCGGAGCAATGTCTTGGAATATTTGAAGGGAGTGTCCCAGGAAGTCCAGCTTGGAAAGCTTCCTAGCCTCCCTAAGCAAGTCTTCTTTAGCCGAATAATAATGGCATTGCAAAATAACATCTCTGGGTTGGGCTTGATCCTGAGAGCGAGGGCGGAGAGCCCTGTGGGCCCTATCCAACAGAAACCGGTCTGACGGAGTTGAAGGCGACAGGTGCACAAACCTGTTTCTTGAGGTAGTCATGCAGGGATGTCATATCGACAGCCTCAGGGATACCCCGGATGCGGAGATTATTCCGGTGCACCCGATTATCTTGGTCCTCTTGGTGTTCTAGGAGTAGGTGCATTTCCTGCTTTAGGCTCTGAATGTCATTGCCTACCCCCTGTTGAAAAGCGACCACTTCGTCCATTTTAGACTCTAAGTGGTCCGTCCTGTCTCCAAGATCTGTAACATCAGCTTTAAGAGAGGCAATGGCCGAGTGTACCTCCGCCTGTACCGCCTGCACAGATTTCCTTGTCTCCTGAATTTCACAGAAAAGCAAATGGAGATCCTTTCGGGTCAATGGAGAATGGTCGGAGTCCTCCGAGTCTGAGACGTCGGGTTCCGAGGAAGTCTCCTGTCCTGGAGATGTAGTATCTGAGTAGGCAAATTTTTTCAGGCTCTGGCTCATAGCTGCGCCGTGTTGCTTTTTGTTACCTCTAGTCATGGTGGTACATGCGTGCGTAAAGGGTGATGAGAGAGAATCACTGCATCATTGTGCTAGAAAAGTCCCGGTAGCAGGGATAGGACAGCGTAATTATTATGACATAGGCGGTCCCAAGACTCAGGGCAGGTTCCAATGGATCACATTATGAGGGAAGCAGGGTCTTTCATGCAGCTGAAATCAAACATTAAAGCTGCCAGTAGATGGAGCTCCAGCCTCGAATATCATAAGTGAAACAAGGCATAGAACGGTGACAGCAGAGGCCTTCGCAGAGTTTAAAGAACCGGTCCAATGGTTCCCCCCTGGTCTTATTTGCTGCAGCCCCGTGTGAACTGGTCCCCCACAGTGATAGGATGATGTGGTGTAGTTAGATAGTGCCTGGGCGAGATGTGGTGCAGGTATAGGCTCAGATATACACTATCTCCCCACACTGCCGTAACAAAGCATAGTGGGGGCAATAGACAGGGTCTAGCAGGTGAAGCCTCCCAGCCACGGTCCAGCCGACGACCAGGGCTCCCCACCCCTACCTCCAGCTGCTGAGGGTTACAAAAGTTTCCTGAGCCCTGGATCCAATATGGCCGCCGGCAGCCAAGTACACTTCTATATGCCGCCGTGAAGGACTCTGTGGGTCTTAGAGGTATGGGAGGCCGGCGGCTTCAGTGCGACAGAGAAGCGCCACTTCCAGTGCTATTCACCCGGCGGGAGGGCCAGCCGCCGGCTTCCGGCAAAACGCGGCGGTCGCCCCGGCAACCACAGAGTTCCATCCCGGCAGACGGAGGCAGGCCACTGTGCGCACCAGGTCCCCCGCCTCGCCGGACGGGCACGGAGCGCCTCCCGGCGCACACGGAGGCTGCAGGCGGGATTTCAATAGGGAGAGCTGGTCTCGATGAGGTGAGGGTCGCTCCGCCGGGTCATTCAGCACCTGTCCACCACAGTCGGGATCTCAGCGCAAATCTGATCTTCCTGTGACACTTCTAAGTCAGGTCTATAAGTATCCTCTGTTTTCCCATCTTTTAATAACTGCAGGAGCAATGACTCAGGATTCAAAATTGTCCACCTTTTGAGTTTAATGTTGCTTGGTGTGAGAAGGGCTACTATATACTTAATCAGTCTAGCAGCAGACAAATTGCTGGTTGATTATTTCTGTATCACTGTGCGGCACCATTAGAGTTAATGGATGACAAGTACAATATCACTTCTTTTTTTCTAACATGAGAGCCACTACTGCTATTGCCTTTATGCAGGTAAGAGCTGCACTGATGACTGTATTTACTTGTACTGGATAATAGGCAAGTGGTTTTTGTTTGCCTACATGCATCTGTGTAAGAATTCCTTGAGCATGTGAATGTGACTCATGACAAAACAATGTAAATGACTTAATATAATCATGTAGTGCTAATGTTGGGATTAAAGATTTCATTTTTGAGGATTTAAAATATATTAGTCTGTTCTTGTGTAAGTATTAATGGTCCTTGTTGTACTGGCCCTTTAAGGGCATCATACAATATTTGTAACTTGCTAGATACACAAGGTACAGTATCCACTCTCTGCAAAATGTTGGGAGTCCCAAAAATGCTTTGAGTTCTTTAAATGTGTTGGGAACACTTGCTGATTGTATAACATGTTTTCTATCCTCAGTGAGGTGTTTAGCTTGGTGGGAGAAGCATTGCCCTAAAAATTCAACCTTTGGCTGTACAACCTTGTTGTTTTTACTTTGATACATTGTAATTTTTGTGATCCAAAAGTGAAGCAAATAGATTGTATCTTGCAAACACTGTGTCTCTGTATTTGTGCAAAGTTGGAGATAATCTACATATTATATTATTACTGTAGTGGGTTGTAAGACATCCAGTCTTTTAACACTAGTGCCAGTATTCTCTCAGTCTACTAGCTCCTCCCTGGGCCAATCTTCTCCAAGTATATTGTACCCATTGGTGTGTAAATGCCAATAATTGCTGGCTTTCTTTAATTATAGGAACAGAGAAAAATGCATTTGCAAGGTCTTTAATGGTGAACCAGCAAGAAGGCGGTGGTATGTAATTGAACAGTGTGTGTGAATTTGGTACTATGGGGGCATTTACTTGTAATATTTTGTTTATTTTCCTTACATTATGTACCATTCTAAATGAAGGGGATCCATCAGGATTAGGGTCTCTTTCTTAATGGAAACAATGGTGAGTTCCAACTGGAATTGCATTCTTTAATGACCTCTACCTTAGCATAATCCTTGACCTGAATTGTGATTGCAGTTACTTGGTCAGGTCTTACTTGGTTAAGTTTCAATTTAATCTGAGCAGGCTGCACAGGTTACAATCCCACAACCATTTTTTTTCCTTTTGCCCACATCTCATCATGGACCTGAGATATAACTTTATTATAATGGGAGCTCTGGGGCTTTTCAAGCTTAACACAGTTCACTATTAACTGCATACTGTCATTTACAACATTGCAGAATGTTCCTGGTTTTGAAATCTGAGTCACTTACCCATGCTTGTACTGAATAACTGCATTTAAAGCTGACAGCATGTCAGCTCCCAGTAAACTAACAGGACAATCATCAGAAACAAGAAATTGAGTTGTAATTACTACAGAATCATTATCACAGACTTGTAGGGGTTTTGTCTTTTGTAAATATTGCAATTCTCCGCTCATGCCAGTTGCTGGCACAATAGGGGATGTGAGCATGTCAGAAGGTAACAATCTAGATTGAACTATTGATCTGGCAGCCGCAGAGTCTACTAATACAGTAGTATCAATTGTTCCCAGTATGTTATTAGGGACAATACCTTGTGGACCATTAGGATTCGTCAAACTAGGGAGTATATAACTCTGGGGGCCATGTTCCTATGCTTGCTTTTCTTTGTGCTCTGCTCTGGGTTCAGCGGCATGTGAGCAGTACTTTTTAAGGTGCCCTCTTTGTGGGCAATTGTAATGTATACCCTATTTCATGCATGTTTGTGATCTTGTGGCTCATTTTAACAACTGCGGAAGCTGCTAGTATAATTTTAGGGTGAGCACCAAGGTTCCCTCTGGTTTCCTGGGGTTTGAACCTGAAAGGCATTTGCTGCACTAGATAAATACTGTAGGTTGTATAGCCTTTTCCTTGTTCCATCTGTCAACATTGTTATTCTCAATAGATATAAGAATTGTGAGAATGACTTCAGGGGACAAAGTTGCATATTCTGGGTGACTGACCCTAATGGTCTGGAGTAACTCTGGCTGTAGACCACCAAGGAAAGCATTTTTTAGGTATACTGTATGTGTCCCAAGGATCATCTAAACCAAATCCATAAACCTCATGTCTTTGGATTTACTGTAATATTCTGGAACAGACTGATTTCTTTCTTTTATTATGTCTTGTGGTGGCATGTCTCACAATAAGCTTTACATTTAGTCATCTATTGCTGATGCCAGGTGGTCCATGTACTGGTGGGAGCCCACTGGATAAGTTTAACAGTGGGACAATTGCATCTCCAAGTGTGCTTTTTGTTATACAACATCCAATTTTTCTTAATTTTTTCATATCCCCTAATATCAGTTCTGGGCCCAATAAAGGTAGTTGTGCAGTAACAAGGTCTACATGTCTCTGACCAAGGTGTTTTATAGACTATACACAACTGGTCCTCAGATGAATTGCAAAATGTACAATCTGGATTAGAACACATACAGCATCTTCCATTATTGTCAATTACAGAACAACTTAAATTACAATAATCCCCGTAGTTACCAAATACATTGCACCTATATGCTCTTATAAATCTTGTGTTTCCTTTTCTAAGATTACCTGTTCTGCCACTTTGAGCCAATTGCACAACTTTCCCTTTAGCTTATGACTTTTTGTGTAGGGACTATATGCCTTATGAATTTGTTGTAACTTAATTGGGTCCAATATGGCATTTTTGTCTATGCCAACCTTTTTAAATGGAGTCCTTCCACACCCTCAGTACCTAAAACTATGTGCATAATGTCCATAAGACTTTGGATTACTTTAAGTCTTTTACTCTCAGTAAAACCCATACTCATAGGTGCTGATTTATGTTTTTGCTGGTGGGTGCTCGGTGGGAGGCGGCAGCGGGAATGAACAGGTGGTTGTGGCAGTGACTAATGCCCATTATACAATTTGCAACACACCATAATGCCCATTACACATTATGTAACACACCGTAATGCCCATTACACACTATGTCACACACCATAAAGCCCATTACACAATATGCCACACACTGTAATGCTTATTACACAATATGCCAAACAACATAATGCCCATTACGCAATATGCCTCACACCGTAATGTCTATTACACAATATTCCACACACCGTAATGTCTAAAACACATTATGCTACACACCGTAATGCACATTACCGAATATGCCACACACTGTAAAGTCTATTACATAATATGCCACAAACCATAATGTCTATTACACATTATGGTACACACCGTAAAACCCCATATGCATTACGCCACACACTGTAATGCCAATTACATATTATGATACACACAGTTATGGCCCTGACACCATTTTGTGCTCACACACAATAATCTCACTTACATTTCTAGGGGTCTCCTGTGCATTGCCAGGGGTTTCATGCACATTGCTAGGGGTCTCCTGTGCATTGCCAGGTGTTTCATGCACATTGCTAGGGGTCTCCTGTGTGTTGCCAGGGATTTCCTGCCTGTTGCCAGGTATCTCCTGGCCACTGTCCCAGTAAAGTTAGGGAGGGTGGGTGCGGGCATCAGTGTCTACTGCTAGCCCCCGCAACCCCCGCAGGAGATTGATATGCGCTGGAGGCTGCGGAAGTGCTTCTTTACCATAGAAGTGTAAAAAAACCACCCTCTTAAAATGCCCACCACCAAGAAGACAGGTGCTTGATGTCAAATGTGACCTCTGTCATCTGTCTCCTCCTCGGCAGCAGCCATTTTTGGTTGTTTTTTTACATTGCTATGGTACAGAAGCGCTTCCACAGCCCCCAGCGTGTCTCAATCTACTGTGGGGGCTGTGGAGGCAGTGGAGGCTAGCTCTACTGGGGTAGCGGCTGGTTCCGTGGGTGCTCATCATGATACATAGGTACTCGGGCACGGAAGCACCCATGGAATCAACGCCTATGCCCATACTAATTTTCCATTAGATTTAACCAAAACTCTACTTTTACTTGTTATAAAGTAACTTATCCCTATTTAGGGAATATACTGGCTCTGTGTGTCAACCAAATAATCAAAGCAAAACAACCCACCTTTTTAATGCAGTGGGATTTGTGCAATATATTGCACAATAAGTCTTTGCATCTGATACTCAAATAAGAATTGATACCCAAGACAAGGCAGCTGTTTGGAAAAATAAATACACTTTTACAGTCCTTACATCTAAAATGATTTATGTTTATAGACATGTTATATTAAAAATAACAAGAAGAAGAAATCTTTTGCTGCGCCTGTGTTAATTCATAAAACTAATAAATAAATACCAGTGTGAAAAGTGAAAAAAAAGAAAAAGAACCCAGAATTTATGGTATGGGAACACGTTCGCCGCTATAAGGAGATGTGCAAAACTCCTAAAGGATTAACCAGATTACAAAAATTAATAGAGGCGCTCATGTAGAACCACACACCAGATTTTCATGGGTTCAATGACAACCAAGAAAAAATAGATTTAATAATAATCAGTCTGTGTATTTATTAATGATAATACTCTATATATATTTAAAAACACACATAGATAATATATACTTCAATGAATGTAATATATATAAATAAATAAAATTTCACTGAACATTAATATTCTGAAAGTTCAGAAATGTAGCAATATGTTGCAGTCCTTTAGGAATATTGTTGTCACAGCTGCTATATTGCTATAATAAAGATTCCCCGCATAGATGGATTGTATAAAGATGAAATTACCTCTCCATAAGGGCTGGTGAACCCGAGCGTCCCCGGGTAAGTCCAGAAAGTGTCTTGTAAAAATAACAAGAGCCTGAGACACATAGATATCCATACTTGTTACCTCAGACAGATAATGGAGGGCATAAAACAATGGAGTCTAGGGAGTAGCAAACCTAATCACCACAGTTAATGTCAGAGTCCTGGGTTTCAGCCTCTCATCGTGTCTATCTTGGCTTAGAGTAGTATATCTCAGTGGAACCTCTGGAACTGTGGGATCCAACCTTGGACACTCAGTGGGTCACCGGGCTAGGTGACCTCTTATGTGTGTCAGAACCCCTGGTCTGAGTTCAGAACCAGCTGAAGAGAATAAACACAGAGCAACATTGTGGTTTCAAGATTATCTGATTTACTTGTAAAACATAAAACATATTTTATAGCACAATGCATGGGTTAATTCCTCTTTCAGTTTCTTGCTAAGGAGCTCCTCTCAAAATTTCTTGCTAAAGCTGCTTGGTTACTTTTAAGTTTCTGCTACTGAATAAGCTTAAGCTAGTAAGAAGATGGCACCTGAATAACAACATGGCTGCTGACTATAAAATCAAATTTCTCTATGGTATTTTACAATGAACTTTATGCTTCAGTGTTATGCAGTAACTTCTATCAATTCAAATGTCAATTGCTTATATAATAGAGCAGACCAGGAGTAGTGTATAAATTTAAGAAATAACAATGTCACAAAAATTAAACATTACTCACACAATGTGCACTGAAAAGAACATGAAATTAAATATAGTTGTTACACCACATACATGTACTATCTGTAAGATTGGCATCTATAGGGTAGTCAACATTGGTTATTACATGGAAGCACTGGTGCAGGGAGATAAGTGAGGGCCTCAAATATTCTCCAATCTGGCCCTGGCATTCACTGTTGCACTAGTGGTCAGTAAATACATGTTTGTATACACTTGTGATACCATCCATTCCAGAAGGCATGTCTAGATGTGTTATTTGTAGCCTGGCCAGTGGTTTCTGAATTCAGATAATGGGTTAAATGTTCTTAAGGGAAAATGTGGCTAACTGACTTTGCCCACATTTTTCATACTGTACAGTATGTACTGAGCCTTGGGCACTGGGGTTTTGATGTGGAAGGTTATAGCACTAAAAGCTGTCATTACCCCAAAAAAGCCCATGGGCTTCTTTACACATCCTTCCTGAAAGAGGTCCAATCAGATCCCTTCCAGCATCCCATGTGACCACAGTGGAACTCTGCACATGCGGAGAGGTTCTCCTGGTGCCAAAACATGTAAGTGGATCCTCTGAGGGATTGTGACCCCTGTCCTTACCATCACTCAATGCTGCCTGGAATTGGCTGCTACACTCAGGGGGGCCTTCTGTGGCTTGTTTGAGGGTCATTTGATAAGTGTGGTAAATTTCTTTGAGATGGCACTACAGTCCCTTTGGTGATGTGATGCCTGAAATGTTCCACTCTTTTAACCCCCCCCCCCCCAGGCCAAATTTCCGCCAGAAGTGAAGCATTGTTCACATAAGGTTGTGGTTTGAAGGGAGCAGTTTAGCAGTTGACACAAATTTGATAAAAAACAAATTCAATGCAGTGATAAAACACTTTTATTTAAGTGGACATTAGTGCATATCAAATCAGAGTTAGACAAAGTTCATGAGGACTTTGCTCCTGTGACGATGACTGTCTATTTCTGGATAAATAAATTTAAATGTTGTCAAACCTGCAATAAAGACTTAGCGTGCTCCAGGCACACACACTTGAGATCATCAAGTTAGATATGGTGGCAAAAATCCATGGTATTATTATGGAAGATCACCGATTGTAGGTGCGTGAGTTTGCTGAGGTCAGACATCTCTGCAGAACAATTGCATATTCTGCATTAAAAGTTGTACATAAAAAGCTGTGTACACAAAGAGTGCCGTATTTACTAATTCTTGATCAAAAATGCACACAAAAAGGACGTTTCAATGCAGTGTTTTTGCTGATGATTAAGTACAATCCACAGTATTTGTATGTTAAATTGTGACCCTAAAGTCCTATGCCTGGCGAGACAGCCAGCGTGAATTTTACACTGTTGCCACTACAGCTTTTATTCCCCCTATTGTAACATTTTATAAGAACTTCTTTATGTTCCAGAGTTTGTACCATTAGCCATGTTTAACCTGTAAATGTTATTACTCAATTAATGATATTACAACTTATTGAAATATGAAAGATCCATACAGTATGTGTTAATAATAAACATTGTGTTGTTCTAATTAAAATATTTTTTATTTCCTTAGACCTTTCATACATGATAGATTAGAAGACTGTGAATGAAAGGAAGATTACATTTTGACAACATATGATATAACATGTATTTATACCTGTATGGACCATATCAAAGGTTGTGATAATTTAATGAAAATTCTTGTGGAGACCTCATGAATGGAACAAACACAAATTGACTTTATTATAAAAGGAGTAACCTTATTTTTACAAGACAATTATATTTGTTGAATGTACAAAATAAAGGTACAGCAATGGGGTGTTATCATATGCAAATATTTTTCTAGCACAATAGTAGAGAATATTTGGACCAATACAAAAGTTTTCCCAAACCTAACATTATGGACTTGTCACAATGACAACCTAATCATAATATGGAAAGATAGCAAAATAATCTGGATATTACCCATGTCATAAAAATAGAAAGTGTACATTTTTTGGAATTCACAATATTTGTAGAAAAGTGAAACACCAAGGGGTGTAATTTCCAGAGGCAATGGAGACACCTGCCTCTGGGCTCCAAGCCTTAAAGGGGCACATTCAAGTACATTACAGCATCACCTGTGTGATTCACAGTGGGATCTGAGTGTGAACACTGATACTTCAATAAAGCTCTGGGAAGCAGGGAAGCATCCACCCCACTGATGCTGTAGAGTTAATTGGCTCTGTCCCAGGAACCCTGTTAATCACTGCAATAGGGGATAGAAAGGCTTCCACCCATACAGTTTAGCCTTCACTGCAGCAAACAATGGTGTATACAGTATATACAGTGGTCGAAGTGGGACGGTATGAAGCGGTATATAATACCGGCACTTCTTTACACTAAACCCGGAATATTTTTTTCAATTAAATTAAAGAGTTTGCCGCTCTTTAATTTAAGTACCCAGAAGCCCCCCTGCACCGATTCATTATCATCCATGTCATGCAGTAACCAAGAAAGCCACCAGAGGAGCTGCCATGGCATACAGCCATCTGACGCACCTAAACACCGGAATTGCCCAGCATATCAGTCCCGTTCCCCTCTCCCTCCAAGCTTTGAGCTGGACATCACAGTGTGAAGCCGGGAGACAGGTTAAAGAAGCTATCCGGCTGCTGAGTGTGCTAGCAAGTGTTGCCGGGCTGCTTCTATGTCTTCAAAGTATCTCCTGCTCCGCACCCCCCTCCGCTCCTGTATTTGTCTCGCACTGCTGCTGAGAGCCCTGTAGAAAACTGAAAGACTGTCCAGCTGGCTCAGGTACAGTAACATGCCATGATACCACACTTTGCTGCTGTCGTTCTTCTCATATCAGCTTCTCCTGTAACATGGACATTTATTCCTGTACTTTTTTTAATCTCTCTTTTTGTTACTGCCCATGTCAGACTATCTCTGCAATTTTCTCCTCTGTGCCAGCCTTCTTCTTTTTTCCTCTCCTCTGTGCCAGCCTTCTGCTTTTATCCTCTCCTCTGTGCCAGCCTTCTGCTTTTATCCTCTCCTCTGTGCCAGCCTTCTGCTTTTTTCCTCTCCTCTGTGCCAGCCTTCTGCTTTTATCCTCTCCTCTGTGCCAGCCTTTTGCTTTTTTCCTTTCCTCTGTGCCAGCCTTCTGCTTTTTTCCTTTACTCTGTGCCAGCCTACTGCTTTTATCCTCTCCTCTGTGCCAGCCTACTGCTTTTATCCTCTCCTCTGTGCCATCCTCTCTTCCCTTCCTTCCTTTCTCTCTATCAGCCTCTCTGCCCATCTTCTTTCCGTACCAACCTTTCTGCTCATCCTGTCTTTACCAGCCTCTCTTCCCTTCTGCTGGGCCAGCCTTTCTGAACCTTTCTCTGTCAGTGTCAACCTTTCTGTCAATCCTCTGAGTGCCAGCCTTTCTGCCCATCCTTTCTTACCTTTCACTGTGCCCATCTTTCTGACCTTTCTCCGTGCCAGCATTTCCACCCATCCTCTGTCTGCGCCAGCCTCTCTACCCTGCTGCTGTGCCAGTGTTTCTGCCTATCCTGTCCACAACAGCCATTCTGTCCATTCACTGTTTACAACAGCCTCTCTTCCCTTCCTCTGTACTAGCCCCTCTGCCCATCCTCAGTCTGCACCAGCCTTTCTTCCCATCTTCTACACCAGCCTCTCTGCTAATCCTGTCTGTGCCAGCTTTTCTGCTCATCCACTGTTTGCTTTAGCCTCTCTCCCATTCCCATCTTCTCTGCACCATCCTTTCTGCTTGTTATCTCTATGTTCCATCCTTTCTTCCCTTCCTTGGTGCCAGCCTCTATGCCCATCCTCTTTCTGCACCAGCCTTTTCTGCTCATCCTCTGTAGTGACAGCCTATGCTAATTCTTATCTGCTCTTCTCAAGCCTATACAAGCTATTTTACTCTTTTCCTCTCTGCACTATCCTCTCTGCCTGTCCACTACTGTGGCAGCCTGTCAATACTTCCATTGTATTCACCAACCACTGCCCTTGTCTTGTCTGTGTCAGCCTCTCTGCCCTTGTCCTGTCTGTGCCAGCATCTCTACCTTTGTCCTGTCTGCACCAGCCTTTCTGCACTTGTTCTGTCTGCGCCAGCCTCTCTGCCCTTGTGCTGTCTGCACCAGCCTCTCTTACTATCTTTTATATCCACTCTGCCCTCCAAATATGCCACTCCTCCACTCTTCCCGTGATGTTGTCTACCTCTTTCCTCCCTCTGTGCAATTTTTTTCTCCATCTGTCTCCTGTTTGTGTACAGTAGGTCTGTTCATTCCTTTCCCCATCTTAGTGCATTTGCTATTTTATATGTACAGCTGTCTTTCCATCATTCTGTCTTTGCCTCCCTGACATGTATCTGTGCATTTTGTGTCTGTAATTTCCCCCGCATTTGTACTGTATGTTAATACTTGGAAATCCCTCTTTAGAAATCCTGCATTTACCCCTGTCTGCTGCTCACCGCACCAAAAGCAGCTGGACATCACCGTCACTTCTCAATGCCGCCTCAAGGCCTACCTTCTCAATGTCGCTGCACTGGAGACCTCCTTCTCACCATCACCACTGCCGCTGCCCATGGGCTCCTCTACCGCCACTGACTACACCACTCTGCACAGCTGCCAACCACAGTTCGTTCCGCACCTCCACTGCTCATCTCATTAGGTAATGTTCCACTGCTTCCCTATATCCCTCTGTCACTCTCACTTTTGTCACTCTCCCTGTCCCTGCTTTACCTGTCTGTTCCTGCTTTCACTGTTGTCACCCTCCCTGTCCCTGCTGTCACTCACCCTGTTCCTGCTGTCACTCTCCCTGATCTTGCTGTCACTCTCCCTGTCCTTGCTGTCACTCTCCCTGTCCCTGCTGTCCCTGCTGTCACTCACCCTGTTCCTGCTGTCACTCTCCCTGATCTTGCTGTCACTCTCCCTGTCCTTGCTGTCACTCTCCCTGTCCCTGCTGTTACTGCTGTCACTCTCTCTCCCTGAATTGTGGATCATGCTGTGTGGCATTTTGTGAATTATGGCTCATAATGTGTGGCATATTGTGAATTTTGGCTCATATTGTGTGGCATATTGTGAAGCTTGGCTCATACTGTATAGCATATTGTAAATTTTGGCTCATTCTATGGGACATATACTGAATTTTGGCTCATTCTGTATGGTGTAGTCTGAATTTTGGCTCATTCTATATGGCATAATCTGAATTTTTGGCTCATTCTGTGGGAATTTTGGCTCATTCAGTGTTTCATAATGTGAATTTTGACTCATTCCATTTGGGATAATGTGTAAGGGCCAGGGCACCATTATATAAGGGGTTCTACTATTGTGGTGTATAATGTGCACAATGTGTGGTATGCTACACTTATGAACATGCCCCTTTTTGAGTAACCTTGCCCCTTTGAATGGCCACGCCCCTTTTTTCTTGAGAGGGGGTCATGTAACATATCAAACAACATCAGAATTTGCTAAAAAGTTTATTGCTGCAAACAGATCTGAAATAGCATTTATGATTCAAAAGTTAGAACACTTTTTTTGTTGGAATTACATGCTGAAATGCTGTCCATAAAGGACAGTCATTTTAATGTGTTCAACATGTTGTCCCTCTTGGTCAACACAAATTCAAAGGTACTGGATCCAATCATCATGCACTCGCAGAAGGAATTCTGAAGAAATGCTGGCACATGCTTCTTCAGTGTGTTGCTGGAGGTGATGTCTGTTTCTTATTTTCTTCACATACAGTACATGAGTTGCTTTAAATGACTGCACAGATAAAAGTCAAGTGGTGTGAGGTCAGGTGATCTGGAAGGCCATTCCACAGAGCCATATCATCCAATCCAATGACCAGGAATTGACCATCTAACCACCGACGAACAACTGCTCCAAGGTGTGGTGGAGCCCCATCCTCTTTAAAGTAATAGGGAAAGCTAATATCTTCATTCAGAACTGAGGGGAACACCACTTCTTACATAATTTCAAGGTAGCTTTGTGCATTTAGGTTCTGGTCAATAAAAATGGGTCCAATAACATGGGTACCCATTATTCCACACCACATTGGAGGTCTTTATGGGTGCCGGTTGTTAAAATCTGCATCTGTGACATGGATACTTCTTTCTCCAGACATCAAACTGACCTCAATTCTCTCCTCTTTTGTCAAAGCTATCTTCGGTTACCTGCACACTAAAAAAAGTGTTGTAACTTTTGAACAATAAATGCTATTTCAAATCTCTTTGCATCAATAAACTTTTCAGCAAATTCCAATGTTGTTGGCATTTAAAAAAACTGACTTAGAATTAAGATGGCTGATTTGAAGATAACACTTACAATATGTTTGGTACATACCCTAATCCATATAGGGTCGCACTCACATGGCAGTAGTTAAGCAGCAACTGGGGTGACTGCAAAGAAGTCCAGAGAACAAGTCCAGACATCCACATATAGAAAGCCAAAATAAGGGGGCACTCACCAGAGAAAAAAGTGTTTGCACTTAAAAAAGCATTGGATTTATTTCATACTTATCAGAACATCTGGAAAAGATAATTCAATCCGGATTGAATTATCTTTTCCAGATGTTCTGATAAGTATAAATTATATCCAATGCTTTTTTAAGTGCAAAACATTTTTTCCTCTGGTAATTGCCCCCTTATTTTGACTTTCTATATATATATATATATATATATATAAATATATATATATATATATAAATAAATAGGAAGGTGATGAAGCAATCAGCAGCACTCAAGGGTCTTAATCAATAAATAACTGTATTGAAAAATTCACAGCATGAAGCCCAAAGTTTCGGGACTGGCACATCCTTTGTCAAGGTGAGTAACATTGGGCTACATGCTGTGAATTTTTCAATACAGTTATTTATTGATTAAGACCCCTGAGTGCCGCTGATTGCTTCATCACCTTCCTATTTATGCTATACTATGCCAAAGGGCACTGGGGCAATAGTTTGGAGCTGTGGGACTGCCGGTCCGTGTTTCAACAATATACGTATATATATATATATATATATATATACACACACACACACATGAACATCACAGCTCTGCTTGCATACTGCCATCAGGCTACCTCCCACTTGCTTGCACCTCAATCTGTCTGTCGACCCTTCCTGATTGTTAGCTCTTCAGAGCAGGGCCCTCTTTCCTCTTGTTATCTAAGCCCTCTTCTCGACACATTTCAGATGAAGCTGTCCCCTACTCATCGACCCATCTTTACCTGCTTTTTCTCCTGCTAGTAAAGGCTCATCTCCATCTATGGCCACCAGCCCCTAGTAGTACAATAATTACTCCCTCGCTACTTACATCTTAGCTGTATTGTGTCTTGAGAATTGTGGTGCTCCTTGTTACCTGTACTCTATTTTGTTATTTATTTACTGTAATGCTAAGTTTTGTCTCCCTGTACTGTCCTTTGTACGGTGCTGTGAAACACTTGTTGAGCCTTTTAAATAAAATGTAGTAATAATAATAATATTCAAACACACTCCATATTTGTTTTTAATTTTTGTCATGGGGTGTGGAGAGGGGAACCAAACTCTAACTTGCCTCCGTGTGGGCGGGATAAACTTACACCCTTGAAAAGACCAAAATGTCCACAACATCTGTGGACCCATAAAAGCTATCTACATACATCCAATAACCATCATAGCGGATAGCTTTTAAACATGCCAGGTGGCCAGTATACACATTTATATAGAACTTGTTCAGATTACAATGATTTCATGAAAAAGTCTGCAAGCTTAACCCAATTCATAAAAAAATAATTAGAATGCTAAATGAATGGAAGAAGACTGGAGAAAAAGAAAAGTGTTATAGAAAGAAAATATCTTCAAATACTAGGAAAAATCTCCAAGAGTCATAATACTTCCTTCATTTATTGTGGATTTCTCTGGACATACTGTAGTATATTTTACGAATGCAGCTTAAAGAGACATTGGTATGTGCTCATGGCATATGATAAATGAATATTGATTCTACCAGACAAACTGAAACTAATGTATAGATTGAAACAGGTCTAAACTGACCCTGATGAAGTCAGCCTTTGATTGTGAGTTATCACTTGTAACCTTAAGATAAGCTATTTTTTTTCTTATTGGGCATCTTTTTTACTTGAGTACTTTGTATTCCTTTTATGTGTGATGTACTGATTACACCATTTTATTATGCTACACTGTGGGAATATCCTGTCTTGTTAACATATGAAACTAGCATGCCAACAAACATTTGAATGTGCTAATAGAGAAGGATTGGAATAAAGCCCCCACCCCAAGTGTAAATTGGAATGAGGTAGGCACGTTATCATCAGAAGGGTTCTTGAGGACATATGAATTTATATTGACAATACATTTTGATACATAGCTCTTGTACACACCATTTTAATCCTTACATACTTTTGCCACATACTTTCATATCTACATTAGAATGTACTAATTTCCTCATTCTTTTTAGCACATACATATGCCCATCATGGCTACATCTCACAGTGATCACGTCTTGTAAGTCGCAACCACATGGTCATCTGGGGCACTCACATATCTTAGATTAGCACAAATGGAGATGACAAATGCAGCAGCTCAGCACAACTAATCAAGGATGCACCTAGCCACACTAAGAGTGCTATTTTAGAGTAGATGTAGCCAGCAGGGGCGGATTGGGAACAAAAAGCAGCCCTGGAAAAATTTGTACTAGTGGCTCCACATGGGCATAACCAGGAGGTGTAAGGTCTAGCCATGGGCCATGGCAGCAGCACCCTCCCCCCAAGACTTTCCAGATAGTGGGCATGTCCAGCATCAAGGGGGAAGTTAAAAATAAATAAAATTAAATATTATGAGCACATTATATGATACACCTTCAGCATTTAGGAAACTATATCATTCTTTAGAAAGATATATTTTCTTGCTTATTACACCAACCATATCCCAATCACTGTTCACTCAATCTTATATATCAGCCAAGCAGACAGACAGAGCATACACTAGATCATCTGCAATCACAGGCTGAGTGGCAAAGTCATTTTTATATATGAAAATTCTTTTGCATCTTAGCCATTATGTCTATAAAAATGACCACATGTACTCAAACAAAACAGGCCACCGGGAATGTTCCCTGTAAACCCTATGGCCAATCTGCCTCTGGTAGCCAGGATGAGTTTTACTGTATGTATGTATATATATATATATATATATATATATAAAATTAATTTTCAACTTTAGTCAACTAAATAGAAACGTTGACTATACAGTCTTAGCATTTTTTATTTTAAAAATTCCTATGAGTGCCACCTGAACCAGCTGCATATACTACCTTTTTAGAGGGTACCGAGGTGGAAGTTAATAATAAGGTGGAGTGCCGGGCATTTGTCTGCATATATATATATATATATATATATATACAGTTTATATATATATATACTGCAGGTAGGTGGCACTCAGTACAGCTTGTGCAAGAAAGACATGGACCCCATATGAAGGAAGATCAATGTTTCAATTTCTATTTCAAGATTTTTTTCAGGATAAATGACATACATAAGCAATCACCTTAAATAGAAACACCACGTGAACCACGTCCTGAGCCCGTCACAGACGCAGCTACAATGACGTCAAATTACTTAATAAGTGCTCCCTTAACCAAAAATTACAGGTACTGTGGTCAGTATTGAGCACATGAGAACAATTGGTTACAAACAATATATTATAAAACACATGTAACCATTTTAACAATTTGTTTTCAAAGTCCCTGAAACATCATATATATTAAGTCCCTATTAATAAAGACATTCTAGCCAAAAATCGATGTGAAATATATCCTTTAACAGTTTACTGACAGAATCATTACTTAAACTGCCTCCAGATAGGAGCTAGTGCATTTTACTAAGTAATGTTAAGTAAAAGAAAACTTAATACATTATAGCAATCCCCATACAGAGAACTAAAGGAAATATAAACACAGTGTGAGCAGACATGATGTCTAATGCAGTGTGCTCGATGTTACATATCTTTCATCATCTAATTAGTAAAAACTAAACCCCGGATTGATTGACTGATCTAGCATATAACAGCTAGAGAACATACTGGGAAAAAACACATGACCTTGTAGCATATATGCCACGCATATTTAATGACCTCAAATAGCAACACTGGCAGACTATGATCAGACAAAGCAGTCTAATGCAAATTGCTTAGTGTAGTATAACTTAAGTAATCTAATTAACGATATCAGACTTCTAGCCTGATCTACTGGTCTAACGTAACACAATTAGAGAATGTCCATGGAAAGGAAACAACACTGTTTAACAGCCAACTAATCCTAATACATTAAACAAGATTAATGGCTTCCCAGGAAACTCTGGATGATCCTTCACTGCCCTCCTCTTATTTGGTGGAGAGAGCTCATCGTATTGGCCCTGAGATACAGTCCTCACAACATTGCCCCAGGCCGATCATCTTTAAATTGCTGAGTTATGGAGATAAAGTAAAAATCTTGGAGGCATTTAGGAAATCTAATGATCTATGCTATGAAGGCTCCAAATTACTTCTCTTTCAGGATTTCTCTTTCCAAGTCTAATCAAAGCATCAGGAGTTCTCTCCAGTGTCTATGGAACTCTTCTCCGGGGACATATGCTTTGCTCTTTTGTATCCTGCTAATTTGAGAATTATCCATACCAGTAAGCCGTACTACTTTGAAACACCAGAATCTGCACGGAACTTTCTCAGCTCTTTACTCACAGTCTCCCCTCATTCTCAAGTGGATGATAATGACTGAGCTTCATTTTGATGGATGAGAATCTCCCTACAGCACATCTTTATTTGTTGTCTTAATGCTTGCTACACTTTATACAAGTATTGTTTTATTTTTGATGCTGCTGTTAATATCTTTAGATCTATTTCGCCTCTACTGGATGTCCAAGAGAGTGGGACCTTTTAGATCACTTCCTCTTCTTCTGGCTCAACAATTGATTTTTTCTAAGATCGCATTGTATTTTTTTACATTACGATGGTTCTATGGACTATCAACTGGGTTCAAACATTTTTAGAAAACTTAGGTTAAATATGTTATATATTTTTGGGACTTTTTAATGCACAGAGACACTGATTTATTTTGATTTGACTTTGCTAGGTCTGATGAAGGTATTTTCTATTTCTGACCCACCTCCTGCTCGCTGGGATGAGAGTTGGACATTTGTTTTACAGATTTGCTCTCCATGTTTCTATAGACTGGGCATTGGTTAGTGATGGGAACACCAAGTGATAATAATGTTGCCACCAGTTCAAAAACTGCTTTCAAGCTAGTCTCTTGGAACGTGGAGGGGTTGAATACTCCAATTAAATGGAAGATGGTTCTGCAACATTTACAAAAGTTTTATCCTGACAAAGTAGTGTTTCTACAAGAAACCCACTGGAGGTTGCACAACTTTAATACTTTATGTGACGCCTGGGTTGGTGACTATAAATGTACCTACTTTTCTACTAAATCTTGTAGGGTCATGTTGTTATTTAATAAATCTTTACATTATGACATAAAGGATAAATGGATAGACCCTGAAGGGAGAATTTTGTTTTTAAAAGTTGCTGTTGAAAGTGATTTGTTTACTTTGGCCTGTATATATGGTCCCAATGGCCAGAATGCTCTTTTTTCATACCTTTTTGTTGACCTACTTGGTTGGATGGATGGAGGGTTTTTTGATTGTGCGTGGAGATTGAAATGTTGTGCTTGATCCTTCTTTGGATGTTTCTAATGGCCCCAGACAAACTAACCAAAGCCATAGGGCCCTGACTACTCTTTCATTATTCCTTGATCCTTTATAGTTATTAGACCCCTGGAGCTTTTTACACTCTGTAGACGGTGACTACTAATTTTTCTTCTACACTCACAATTCCTTCTCCCGTATAGATTACTGGTTAATTGCATGTTACTTGCTCCATAGAGTTGAGAAATCTATCATTACAGACATTTTGATCTCTGATAATGCCCCTATAACCCTACAACTCACCTTAATGACTCAATGCCAATGCTCCTATAATTGGCATTTTCCTTAGCCTCTTGGGTGGACCTTTAGCAACAACTGTTACAAACTTTTCATAACTAAACAGAGGACAATATTTTACATACAGAGGACATCAACCTCTTTTGGCAGACCTCTACACTGGTCCTCTTGGCCACATTTTGTATTATACAGTGAGCAAAAGGAAACAGTTTCAAGCATGCATATCACATGCCTCTCACACCATTATGACAGCCTATTCTAATCTACTAATAGACCCTCCAAAATCAATAGATTGACATACAAATATGCTAAATCGTGTTTGATAATTTTTGCACACCCTCAATTGCATTTATTATTTCAATCTAACTAATATTTTAGATGGGGCAGGGAAACTACTGGTAAATTTGACAAAAGTTTACTTCCACGGCATAGTACATCCCCTACATTAAAACTGACTAGGGTCATGCAGTGAAGGCCCAGAATGAAATTAATGATACATTTCTAAAAGACTTTAGGGAATATATAGCGCCCTTCTTGACTACCCAACACAGGGCCTGTTTTTTTTCTCCAAAGCAGGCCTTACACCCATTACTGTGGAAGATAGAGGAACTCTCAACCAAAACAAGAACCTATCTTTGGTCTCCTCATAAAGCCGATCTCTATCCTTAGCCAGGAATTTTTGTGAAAATGATGACTTCCTGCCTACAACTGATTTTACCTAAATTATTGCGACCGGCGCAAAGTGTCATTCTTCATCACCGGCATTCGGTACATAATGTTCCTACTCTATTATCAGCTATGATTAAATCACATACTGTAGCTCCCTGGATATTGAAAACATAATTGTTAGCTGTGACTCCGATAAGTCATTTGACAGGGTCTCTTTGGTGCAATTAACCAGAATTTTCAAAAATTAAGAATTTTACTGAGTTTTTATATATTTTCTGCACTTTATATCAAGACACAATTGCATTTTCGACAGTTAATGCCAATAACACATGTACATTTCACCTATTTCGGTGCACGCACAAAGGTTGTCTACTCTTCCTGCTCTTGTTTAACCTGGCTCTATACCCTCTATTCTGGCACGTTTTTGCAGAATATAGATGGTAATGGATTAAATCAGCTAATCTAAAAGTTTAATTATCTTAATTTGCTGATGACATACTGCTATATTTTAGTAATCTCTTGACAGCACTTCCTCCCCCAAATTTCCACATATATATTCTGCACTTATGTATATGAAAAAGCACCTTAGGTTATAACTATAGATATGGTAAGGAAAATGAGTGCTATTGTGGCCGTGGCACCTGTAAAAAATGGGTTCACTACGGCTGGCCGGCGGTCGGGCTCCCGGCGACCAGCATCCCGGCGCCGGGAGGCCGACCGCCGGCTTACCGACAGCTTGGCGAGCGCAAATGAGCCCCTTGCGGGCTCGCTGCGCTCGCCACGCTACGGGCACGGTGGCGCGCTACGCGCGCCACACTATTTTATTCTCCCTCTATGGGGGTCGTGGACCCCCACGAGGGAAAATAAGTGTAGGTATGCCGGCTGTCGGGCTCCCGGCGCCGGTATACTGAGCGCCGGGAGCCCGACCGCCGGCAAACAGAAGACCACCCGTAAAAAATTAGTTATAAAGGAAAACAACAATGTGTTTACAGCTCTATTTTTGGAGCTACTAGGTGATATGACATATGAGCTTCTCTGGAGGTTGTAAAACTAACTGTCCTACCTTCCAGTTGCTGCAGGATTCCTCAGCCTGAGTGTGGTGAATGGCTGTCCACGTCTTCAGATGTTGAAGCACCTCACCACCACTGCATCCGGGGGAGAGGGGAAGCATGGAAGCTGGAAGATGATATCACTTGGCAACCACCCGGTCCACCAGAGTATGTTAATGTCCCCTGTATTACCACTTTCCTCACTTACTCTCCAAACTAGATTAATTGGATTTGTATCAGAGTTCAAAATTAACTACTCCAAAATGGAAGCCTTGTACGTCTTCCCCTCTGCTAATTCTGATTGGGGTACCTCATTCCCGTTTCTCTAGGCCACAGGTGATTGACTTACATACCTGGGTATTAGAAACCCCAACCACTCTTCTAAATTGTACGCTTCCAATTAACCCACTCTCCTAACTAGAACATTTGCTGACTTTAACAAATGGGCTCTCCTTCCTTTAACATACACTGGTCGGTGTCATCTATACAAGATGATCTGTTTCCCTTGTTTCTCTATATATTGCAAATGTTCCCTGTATTACCACCTAAAAGTACATTTGCACAACTCAATAAGGCTTTAACAATAAAGATAAACAATTGCGCCTGAATATGTAGTGCTGATAATTGTTATGCTAAATAACAAATGCCAGGTATACACTGTAAATATGAAAAATATGTGTATTTATTTATTCTAAAACAAAATAGCAGAAATAAAAAATAAAAAAAATAAAAATAAAAAAGAATATATGGAAAAAGTTAGTGAGTAAATAGAAAATTAGATGAAAGAAATATATATATATATATATATATATATGTATATGAAAATAATCTATACATATGTATATTTAGGTCTGCAGTCCAGTACGATAGAGTGTGGCATCCCACCTCGTTCAATTGTACTCAAACTTCTACCATAATGTATGGAAAAGCGTATAAAACACAGTCCAAAAGGAGCTCACTCAGTATTGTGGGGGTCACGGTAAATGAGTCTGTTTCCACAGCTTGGTCCTTTCTCGAGAGGGGGGAGGGTTTGTGGTGATCTTCCGACAATGGAGGCAATGCAGGGGTACCCCAGGTGGCTATGCGGGAGGGATGAGTTGCAGGAGATAGGTAATTGGTGGCTCTGGACTCGCCGCTCTCAACTCCGTCTGTGGCTGTGGAAGGCGCCCGTGTGACCAGGCGTCTGCCGCCGGCCTGATCTGAGGAGTGCGGTCGTGTCTCTGGGGGGGGAAGTGTCACTAACTTCAAGGCCCAGAGCGGGACTGTCCGCAGTGCACCTCCCCACTTACAGAGCCCTTACCTCGTTCTTCTGTGCTCGATTCCCGACTTCCGCGGTCACCTTGCTTCCTTGTCAGTTTTGCAGCTTTTTGTTCAGTTTCACTTTCACTTTCCTGTACCTCACGGTCACGTGACCTGTTCCTGTTCCTCACCAGTCTTCAGCGCCGTGGGTAGTATTTGTGTCCAGGGATAGAGAGCTCTGCTGTGTTGATTATACTTGATGAAGTTTGTATAAAACGGTGTCCTTGTGTTATCTCCTACGCGTGTCGACCTTTCCAGGTCTTCCTCAGGGAGTCTGTGGGTGCCATATTTAGTGTGGGCTATTTATGCCCATACTTGCTTATGTCACAGAAAAGGGGGCGTGTTTCTCGGATTTTGATAGGGATTTGTAGAGCAACTATATAGGCAAACATGCAATAAAAAAGATGTACAGAGCAAGAGGGAAATTCCAGAAAAATAAGATTAATAGTAATCATGAGCAAGATAAGCAAAAATTATAAATATAAAAGGTGATAAAGAACATAAGAATAATTTTTTGAAACTAAGTCGTTACTGAGTAATGGGAGTTTGTTTCTGATGAATTGGTTGTGTGAACATTATCATATACTGAACAAGAATTGTATATGTGAAATTTCATAGTAAATAAATAAAAAGGAAAATAAAGAATGATTTTTTGAAACTTGGCCGTTATTGAGTGGTGGGAGTCCGTATCTGGTGAATTTACTGGTTGTGTGGATATTACAGTCTTTGGTTTGTGGGTTAATTGTTGATAAATGCAATCACGGACAATCTGAAAATTATGGATCGAAATTAATTACAAAAAACTTTATTGTATAAACAAAATATGTTAATGTATTATTATCCCATTAATAAACCTCATTGTATATAGAAAAATTATCTGTCTTCTTGTATGTTTTCCTACAGGATTAGCTCCGTGTTGTAAAAATATAAAAAATATAAAAAATAATAATAATTGATAATAGAATATCTATATTCCAATGCCTAGACCCACCAAAGTGTATGCTGATAGGGCTTGGTAAACCAACTTTATATATGATGTTAATTCATGATTACTGATCTCACCTCATTATCTACGTTGAGGCCCCGTGGTTTCAGCGTTTTTAGGGTGTAAATCCACCTCAGCTCTTCTTTATTTATTTGTTTAATAAAATCCCCTCCCCTCCAATTGGGCGACACTAGTTTGATCCCCAGGATTTTCATCCCCGCTGGGTTCCTCTCATGTGTTTCTTTAAAGTGATTGGACAGGTTGTGTGTTTCTAATCCCTTCTTCACATTCCTAATGTGTTCAGATATTCTTGTTTTTAGTGGTCTTACAGTTCTACCTACATACTGTAGTCAGCATGGGCATTCTATAAGGTATATCACTCCCTTGCTTTGGCAAGAGATATGTTCTTGTATTTCAAAGCTTTCTCCAGTTCTATTCGATTCAAAGCAGGTGGTTTTCTTGGTGCTAACTTCGTGAGTTTTACAGTAATTGCAAGAGCCGCAATGAAAGAAACCCTTGCTTAGTTTTTGTCCTGTTAAAGTGGTCTGTACCACTTCTGTCTTGCTAAGATGACTGTGTTAGAGTTTAGATTTTAAATCTGGTGCTCTTCTGTAGACTACTTTTGGCCTAGAGGACAGAGTGTCAGCTAAAATGTTATCTTCTAGGAGGATGTGCCAATGCTTCGACAAGATTTTCTCAAGTTGTCTATTATTGGTACTGAATTGTGTAAGGAAGACTGTCTTAAAGTCTTCCCCTGGTGTCTCTTTGTACCAATAATAGACAACTTGAGAAAATCTTGTCGAAGCATTGGCACATCCTCCTAGAAGATAACATTTTAGCTGACACTCTGTCCTCTAGGCCAAAAGTAGTCTACAGAAGAGCACCAGATTTAAAATCTAAACTCTCACACAGTCTTCTTAGCAAGACAGAAGTGGTACAGACCACTTTAACAGGACAAAAACTAAGCAAGGGTTTCTTTCATTGCGGCTCTTGCAATTACTGTAAAACACATGAAGTTAGCACCAAGAAAACCACCTGCTTTGAATCGAATAGAACTGGAGAAAGCTTTGAAATACAAGAACATATCTCTTGCCAAAGCAAGGGAGTGATATACCTTATAGAATGCCCATGCCGACTACAGTATGTAGGTAGAACTGTAAGACCACTAAAAACAAGAATATCTGAACACATTAGGAATGTGAAGAAGGGATTGGAAACACACAACCTGTCCAATCACTTTAAAGAAACACATGAGAGGAACCCAGCGGGGATGAAAATCCTGGGGATCAAACTAGTGTCGCCCAATTGGAGGGGAGGGGATTTTATTAAACAAATAAATAAAGAAGAGCTGAGGTGGATTTACACCCTAAAAACGCTGAAACCACGGGGCCTCAACGTAGATAATGAGGTGAGATCAGTAATCATGAATTAACATCATATATAAAGTTGGTTTACCAAGCCCTATCAGCATACACTTTGGTGGGTCTAGGCATTGGAATATAGATATTCTATTATCAATTATTATTATTTTTTATATTTTTTATATTTTTACAACACGGAGCTAATCCTGTAGGAAAACATACAAGAAGACAGATAATTTTTCTATATACAATGAGGTTTATTAATGGGATAATAATATATTAACATATTTTGTTTATACAATAAAGTTTTTTGTAATTCATTTCGATCCATAATTTTCAGATTGTCCGTGATTGCGTTTGTCAACAATTAACCCACAAACCAAAGACTGTAATATCCACACAACCAGTAAATTCACCAGATACGAACTCCCACCACTCAATAACGACCAAGTTTCAAAAAATCATTCTTTATTTTCCTTTTTATTTATTTACTATGAAATTTCACATATACAATTCTTGTTCAGTATATGATAATGTTCACACAACCAATTCATCAGAAACAAACTCCCATTACTCAGTAACGACTTAGTTTCAAAAAATTATTCTTATGTTCTTTATCACCTTTTATATTTATAATTTTTGCTTATCTTGCTCATGATTACTATTAATCTTATTTTTCTGGAATTTCACTCTTGCTCTGTACATCTTTTTTATTGCATGTTTGCCTATATAGTTGCTCTACAAATCCCTATCAAAATCCGAGAAACACGCCCCCTTTTCTGTGACATAAGCAAGTATGGGCATAAATAGCCCACACTAAATATGGCACCCACAGACTCCCTGAGGAAGACCTGGAAAGGTCGACACGCGTAGGAGATAACACAAGGACACCGTTTTATACAAACTTCATCAAGTATAATCAACACAGCAGAGCTCTCTATCCCTGGACACAAATACTACCCACGGCGCTGAAGACTGGTGAGGAACAGGAACAGGTCACGTGACCGTGAGGTACAGGAAAGTGAAAGTGAAACTGAACAAAAAGCTGCAAGACTGACAAGGAAGCAAGGTGACCGCGGAAGTCGGGAATCGAGCACAGAAGAACGAGGTAAGGGCTCTGTAAGTGGGGAGGTGCACTGCGGACAGTCCCGCTCCGGGCCTTGAAGTTAGTGACACTCCCCCCCCCAGAGACACGACCGCACTCCTCAGATCAGGCCGGCGGCAGACGCCTGTTCACACGGGCGCCTTCCACAGCCACAGACGGAGTTGAGAGCAGCGAGTCCAGAGCCACCAATTACCTATCTCCTGCAACTCATCCCTCCGACATAGCCACCTGGGGTACCCCTGCATTGCCTGCATTGTCGGAAGATCACCACAAACCCTCCCCCCTCTCGAGAAAGGACCAAGCTGTGGAAACAGACTCATTTACCGTGACCCCCACAATACTGAGTGAGCTCCTTTGGGACTGTGTTTTATACGCTTTTCCATACATTATGGTAGAAGTTTGAGTACAATTGAACGAGGTGGGACGCCACACTCTATCGTACTGGACTGCAGGCCTAAATATACATATGTATAGATTCTTTTCATATACATATATATATATATATATATATATATATATATATATTTCTTTCATCTAATTTTCTATTTACTCACTAACTTTTTCCATATATTCTTTTTTATTTTTATTTTTTTATTTTTTATTTCTGCTATTTTGTTTTAGAATAAATAAATACACATATTTTTCATATATACAGTGTATACCTGGCATTTGTTATTTAGCATAACAATTATCAGCACTACATATTCAGGCGCAATTGTTTATCTTTATGTTATATGTCCTTAAGAGGTATTGGGTTTAACCTCCACCACAATTTTGCTGCCGTAAACGTATATCCACACAAGCAGGGCGCTGGATACAATTTGTTCAAGGCTTTAACAATGTCTATTTGGGCTGGTAAACACCTAATAGTCTCCTTATTTAAATGAAAGCTACCCCGGATTCTGGGAGGACTGAACAAACCGTGCCTCCATTCATATGCTCTAGAAGCAAACAACACAATTTCCATAGACTGGATTTCTGTTCTACACACTTACATTATGCTGATAGATGGTTGGAGCTATCTTGTCTACCTCACTAGGATTTATTTTCCTTATTACACACTCCCCCAAAATCCCTGCCTTAAGATGCTAAGGACAATCTTTTCTTAGCCTTCACCTGTATGGCTTGGAGAGCGATTCACTCAAAATTAAAGGTTTCAAAATTTGTTTCCATTTTTCTTCCCTTATGGGGTAATTAGTCCTTTACACCTGACATGACATCCACAATACGTCATACATGGTATGATAGTGGATTATGGTATGTTCACCACTTCTTACAACAAAACACATTGACCCTTCGCACACACTCTCAAGTGATAGAAAAATATCCATCATTGGTTATGCCCCGTTTATTTTTTTGCAAGCATGTAGCTATATTTAATCAGTTCTATCCTCTTTGACTGACTCAGATTCAGCGTAATTCAGGGAGTCCTTTACCCACCTCTTTGATTTGTGACCATTTCCGCCCTTAAATAAACCTGTTACCAGGTGTGGTGGGTCTCTTACGTTGGAAAATTTACTTTCCCACATTGACGATGTAGAGTTTACTAGAAGTTACTATAAAACTAAACAAACAACTACTATCGGTTCCTTACACATAAATGCACCAACAAATCTTACAAAGATCCTATCTCACACCTAAACTGAAACTCTTTATTAATGAAGCCCCTTTTTCTATCTGCTATAAATGTGGAACTCCTGATGCAGACATAATTCATTGTTTGTGGTATTACATGAAGGAGCAGATGTTATGGATCTCTCTCTAGTCATATATTAATAACACTTTACATTTAAGACACACACTTGATATGGCCTGGGCATTCTGGGGCATATATCCCAAACCACACCCTTGCTCATTATACAAAATATATAGAATATTGCTTAACAAATTGGTTGCAGCCACAAAAAAGACAATCCTATCACAATGGATAACCCCAGACCCTATACCTATCGCTTTGTTATTTCCACAATTCCAATATTTATTCTCTATGGACTGGACTAATACCACACTTTATAAAGACAAATTGACATATTTTTTTATATATGGCTCCCTTATGAACACACTTTATCAATAACAGTTAGGGAGTATTTCAGGAAATGCTTTCAGTTCACCGAGTAGAATAACCTGAAAATGCTTACTTCAGGCGCCCCATTCTGAAATTCTATGCAAATACTTGTAATCATTGTGATCTTTGTGACTTGGTATTTTTCTTTATTTTTGACTTTTGTAGCACGGTGTTCTAGTGTCTTTGACATGTACTGTTGACCTTTTTACTATTACCTGTCAATATTTTTTTTGAAAAAACAACAACTATGCGTCCATGTTACAAAAGCACCTTACTGAAATACATGTTCAAGTGTTTTCTTCCATTGCAGATCCCAATATTGATACAGGTACTCATCAGCTACAGCCTGGAGATTGGGTGGTCATGAAAAGACATTTTATGAAGGCTCTTGAACCCAGATTCAAAGGTCCATACCAGGTCCTGCTGACAAAACCACCTCTGCGAAACTGGAAGAAAGTGACACATGGATCCATACTTCACACTTAATTTTTTTTTTAGAAAAGGTGAGTCAGCTTCTAAAACCTAACTGCTATTCACATGTTTTCTTTTACAGGACCCAGACCTGATAGACACCTATGGGTAGTAATTTTGGGCTCAGCATTTACTGCTGCAGAAATTATATTTGCAATACATTCTTCAGTAGGGTGGTCTCAAAAAAATGAAGACCCATGCGCAAATAACAATACAAATCGTGTAGACATTTAAAAAAAAAATGGATGCCCCTAAACCACACGTCTTTGATTAGTAAGAGGGTACTGCATAGTAAGTGTATCAGATGGAGTGGGAGAGCAGCATGCTATTTTTGTAAACATGGTAGAGTTAATACAGGTTGAGTATCCCATATCCAAATATTCTGAAATACAAACATTTTTGAGTGAGAGTGAGATAGTGAAACTTTGTTTTCTGATGGCTCAATTACACAAAGTTTGAGTAATACACAAAGTTATTTAAAATATTGTATTATAAGACCTTCAGGCTATGTGTATAAGGTGTATATGAAACATAAATGCATTATGTGCTTAGACTTAGGTCCCATCGCCATGATATCTCATTATGGTATGCAATTATTCCAAAATACGGAAAAATCTGATATCCAAAATACTTGGTCCCAAGCATTTTGGATAAGGGATACACAACCTGTAATGAGAAGTGTACTGCCAAGTGTGAAAGAAGAAATAAAAATGCAGAAAATTCATTAATGAAGTTACATAATATAATTATCCAAACTATAGTAAGTAATCCATGCTGGGTTCACCACACTTCGTGGAAATAGCTCATCTCCATCACTACCCAGATGTATGTTTTGAGGTCCAGATAGATTATGATCTATAATCCAAAATTGGACAAAAACTTAATTATACCTCAATGGCCTTTGATGCTGGAACAGTGGATGATAAGCATGCCAAAGCAAGTTTCTTTATTCCCTACAACTCCACTACATTAAGCGCCTTTAATATCAAGGGGCAAGGAAATAAAACCAGGATGTGTATTGAATATTGTCAGAAACTAAATATCACTGCCCAATATTGCAAGTACAGGCAAATGAACCACTGTCGCCCATCTTTACAGCAAAGAGCCTCCCAAGTTATGATTAAACTAACAATGGGAACCCTTTTAATTCCGCCCACCTAATGTATATATAATCTGAGGACCACGGGCCTATAAATGGTTACCCTTTGGCACGGATAACCACTGACACCTGTGTATATTCCAATGATGGAGTTAAAGCGCTAGTTACCTCAACTCATCCATACCAACCCTGTAAACACAAAAGAAGAATTGAAAGCGTAAATACTGGCTCCTCGCACAAACAACTATTTGGTACTGATTTTGGGACAATGGTGGGAGTAGCCACTGGCAATGTAATTACTTTGGGGACAGCAGATATAGCCTTCAATGATAGGAAGTGTCTGTTAGACAATATTACTGGCATATATGATGACAACTTTAGATATGTGGGGCATGAATTAAAAATGCAGTGAAAAGGAATCATGCCCATAGATTAATCTCAGACTTCTTAGATGCATAGTAAGGAGTGTATTGTCTTCCCTTTTTTGTCTAATCAGGTGTCCAATGTTGCACTTATTTCAGTAATGAGAAAGTCAGCCAAATGTAAGTAATTACACAGCATATGAATGAAATAAAAAACCCTAAAGAATCATTTGCCACAGAACATCATATGGATTATAGCAAAAGGATTAATACTTTTAGTAATAATTTACAAAGTTGTAAATGTGTTAATTTGGTTGGTAAAAATGTTACTTAGGCCCAACCGCTATTATGGTTGCTGGAACCTATGATCAACTTGACAACTACCCCACCTAATACCAGACTATGGTGGTCACTCCGAGTTTATCGCACATAGCAACTTTTTGCTGCTCATTCGATCAACTTGATGCCTCCTATGGGGAGTGTATTTTAGCATAGCAGGGCTGTGATCACTTGTGCAGCACTGCTATGCTAAAAAAGTTTCCTGCAAAACAAGACCAGGGTCAGACCTACTTACCCTGTGTGACGAATCCAGCAATGAAGGTCCCAGGATTGATGTCAGACATCCGCCCTCCAAACGCCTCGACATGCCTGCATTCAGATCTCCACGCCCGGAAAATGGTGAGTAGATGCTCCAAAGTGCCTCCCCGCCATCAATCTTCTTGCGATCACCACTGCGATCACTTTCAGCGCTGGAGGCGTCGCTGCCCGGTGACGGCCGTCACCAGGTAACGACTCGCATGTGCATTGTGGGTGCCACACAGCCACAATCCTGACCCCTTCACACTGCAGCGAAGAACCACTGCGTGCAAACGGGTCGCAATAACCCCCTATGTACCCACAGCTTTTGCCAGACATGTATTCAATTGCAGCAAAGAGCTGACTCCTTTTAAACAAAGAACGTGCAAGAATTGCAGATAAATTCTTGTTTCCCTCAAAATTATTTAGTAGGATAATAAGTTTGGAGACCACAGACTTGTCTTTCAGCAGGGAATGGATGGACTATTAAGAGCTGAGGGTCCCCATATGTATATAATCTGCAGCAGTTTGTATACAGTCCGTATAAGCACCTGTTGATACAACACAAGACCGTGATCTCAGGCAGATAAAAGGTAATAGGCTATGTAATTAATGAAAACATGGAAAATGAGAAATGTGATTTTATAGTCAGCAGCCATGTTGTTCTTCAGTCACCATTCTACTTCTAGCTTAAGCTTACTTATTAGCAGAAACTTCTAAGTAACCTAGTAGCTTTGTTGGTACTGAGCTCAGACCAGGGGTCCTGACACACATAAGAGCTCACCTAGCCCATTAACCAACTGAGGGTCCAAGTTTAGATCCCACATCATATATTCATGCATCACCAGCATTTGCATCTGGTTTACTTCAAGTCATCATTCATGAGTACTTGTACCTTCCTCATATTAGTTTTATATATGCTTTTTTGATTGTCTGCATGAGCTGCATTTGCATAAATACACCATGCAATATGGCTACATAACTCAGGGTTTACTTATTGTGTCCAGTGAAGTGGGTGACCATCACCCTTGTGTCTGTATTAGCAGTGTGCTCTGGGATGGAGTGGGTACACAGCTCTCTTATGGAGAGTCAGGTGTAGTTTCCCAGCAGCAGGAATGCATATGGTCAGAGACCCGACAATGGCATCCCAAATATCAGAATCCCAACACTTTTTAGTTAGTATGCTAACACTACCCCTCACTTTTTCCCCAACTATAGCCATCACCCTCGCAGCTTAGACCTAACCCTCCCATCTCACAACCTAAACCTAACCCTCCCCTCCTCTCCCACAGCCTAACTCTCCCCGTTTCTCCCTAGTGACTAAAATTAACACAACTGCCCCCAACAGCCTAACTGTAACCTTCTCTGGCATACTTACTGTACATTTGGGATTCTGACTGTTGAGATTATGGCATTAGGATTTTCAGTGGGGTTGGGATTCCGGTATCAGTCTTATAACCGTGTGCATCCTAACGTCGGGATGCCAACTAAATCCCCTCCCAGATTAATGTGTGCAGTCATGTGTCGTGGCACTTGGTGCCAAATTCAAATCTTGTGTTCTACACTTTGCTAATAGAGTACTGCCAGAATGTCAGGCTGTCTTTCCTGTGCTCCAGTGTTACTAATTCAGACTGCTGATTGCTACTCCGTGTTCTTATCCAGCTTGTTTCTGACTTTTGCTTTCTGACTACTCCTTGATTACCTGGGTATCTGATTCCTCTGGACACTTCTCTAGTACTACTCACACACTCTGCCCTTTGCATTTGCAAAATCAAATTTTTTTAGTAGAGAAAATGTACACAATACACGTAATACACAGTGACACACATGGAGCTCTACATCAATCCCTTCATCTGAAGCTCTGAAAACCCTGTTTTTCTGTTTATAAATTGTCTTAAACTCATCCTGGATAAAACACAGATCTTAAAATTAAGGAAATAAAGATATCTGATTATAAAATTAAAACACAATCAAATATAGATGTTATTCTTGAAGATGAAGTTGCAAGTATTACATTTGTTTATAACTCTGCAGCTGTAGCTCTGAGCCTATATCAGTCCCAGATAATGTATATAAGGTGCAGCACTGAGGAGCTGCAGAGCTGTCAGGGATTATACTGACTGAGCAGAGCCTGTGTGTGTCATGTCCTGGTCTCCTGTACACTCTGCCTGTTACCTGTGGTCAGTAATCCTGCAGATAATATGTTATGGGATTATAAAGCAGGACTCAGCCAATCAGTGTCACCTTGCTGCAGAAAAGTTTCTGTTTGAGTTTAAATATTACCAAGATGGAGACATCATTATCGGAGGACTGATATCTGCTCATTCCAAAACCATAGAGTATAAATCTGCATACATGTCTACATTACGCACTCTATGTGTAGTGTAAGTCTTTCTTTGTGTATTTTCTGTATTTTAACTATATACTCTAAATGAATGTTGTCTTTTTTTACAGGGGTCTTTCTGTTTGTTTTGTTATACAGGGAAACAATATTACAATAGTGAAATAGGGTCACACATTTCCATGATGACATGATTCTTATTACATACATGTAATGGGAGACACAACAACATGTGTGCAGCCACCACCTGGTCTCTCTCCAGGTGTGAGTGTGACTGGTGCAGTGACAGTTCTGCAGAGGTGACAGTGTCACAGTGTGTCTCATTACTGTATATGTCACACACGCTGTGTAACAGTCACACAATGTATACTGAGCAGTGACAGGTATATATGATGAGACTAACAGGGAACAACTCAGCAACCCTGATAGATCTGGAGTGGGTATTACACTATAATGATCAGTGACAGGTATATATGATGAGACTCTAGCAGGGAACATCGCTGCAGCCTGATAGATCTGGAGTGAGTATTACACTGTATAATGATCAGTGACAGGTATATATGATGAGACTCTAGCAGGGAACATCGCTGCAGCCTGATAGATCTGGAGTGAGTATTACACTATAATGATCAGTGACAGGTATATATGATGAGACTCTAGCAGGGAACATCGCTGCAGCCTGATAGATCTGGAGTGAGTATTACACTATGATGACTGTGGTCTGTACATGAGAAGCTTACGCTGTAAGTCTCCTGATGGTCATAGTTGCTGCACAATTTAATGGATCAAAATTTTTATCCTGATATTTACCCAAATGAATTGTTGATAATATTTTGAAATTTACTTTGCCTGTTAATCTTTGTTATTATAATATGAATTATGGAACAGAATAATGATGTGTGCTCAGCAGTAATGAGGTTCTGCAGCTTCTGTACTAGACACTTACTGTACTGTACATAGGAACAATTGCTAACTGCATAACCAACATAGGGCCTGAAACTTACTTTTACAGATGAAAAATGTGAACATCCAAAAAAGAGATCCACAAGAATTACACAGTGTCAAAAATCTGAATATATAATAAAAATAATAATAATATATCAGTGACTGTAATAAATATTAACACTTTATTAAAACATGAACACATTTATATAGAATATGCTGCATTACATATAAAACTGTGGATCAGATCGCAGGTGTGAGAGTATATAGATGTGTCTGAATTAGCGCCAAATAGCGACATTTGCAAGAAACAGATTTTGAGACTCAGCAGCGCTAAGTAAATTTTTCCTTATATATAGATCTCAGTGGCATCACTAATGCAGTAAAAGTACAATGTCAGGGTGCAGTGACCACTGGGGATAGCATGTTATGTACTTCTGGGATGCAGTCACAATGCTTGTGGTCAGGATCCTGGAGTTCAGGAGACCGGCGCTGGAATCCAGACAGCCGACATTTTGCTGAAGGCCAGCATCATGACACCCACTACTGATTCTTACTCGTATAGTGGGTCCATGCTGCCAACTGAGTGGCAATAGAAACTAGATGAGCAAAGCTCGACACCAGGCCCGCAGCATGGTGGGCACACAAAGGGACTCTCTGCCTCACAGCCAGCAAACCGTTTGTTGGTATATCTTACCGGACCCGGACTTATGTGTGAGGAGAAGTTGTAAAAAATGCAAAATAAGAATTCTGCACCAATAATCATTATGCTTTATTTGTGACTTTATACTCAATATGTACTTTTTCTTTTACTACATAGAGTAAGGTGAGTGGGAGGCACAAGTAATACTAGGAGAACTATAGTAAATAGGAAACAAATGATAATAAAATACAAAAGAAAGGTGATAGAATATAGGGGAAGGAAAGGGGCAGAAGTCAGAAGGGGAAGAGAGTAATTTGAGATAATCACGGTGTGTAGATGAGTAATAGAAAATGTGTTAATCGTATCCACTTGTTTCTTTAAAGGCTAACCAGTTATTCCAGGTAGCCATAAAATCAGAAGAAGGTAGCTTTATGAAAGAAGTTAGGTCATCCATGAGCATACTATGGTCTATGCTCTGGAACCACAGAGACACAGGAGGGCAAATTGAGACTTTGCAGCATACAGTAGATGCCGGAGTAGGGATTTTTTTATATATATATTGAAACAGGAATGTCCATGAAATTGTAAAGCCAAAACTCAGGTGTATCTGGTAAAGACCATGATAGACACTTCCTGTAGAAATTTTGCAGCTGTCCGCCATGAATTATTGCCCTTGAGTGTACTAACTAATCATTGGGCTACATAAATGATCAGCAGTTAATGATTGGCATACTAATTGTGGGCACATACTCAACATTTTGCAGACCTGACATTGAAAAGTACAGAAGTATCCTGGCATTTATATTTGCAATTGATGAAATTAACAAGGACCCTGACCTTCTCCCTAATGTGACTCTGGGTTACCACATATATAACACTTGTGGGGATTCAAAGAAATCCTTACACTATGTCCTGCAGATATTGTCTGGAGAAATGATGGAGGCTCCTAATTATTCCTGTATGGAACATGGGAAAGTGTTTGGATTTGTTGGTGATTCTGATTTTCCTACAAGCCATGCGATGGCCCAGTTACTGAGTCTGTACCAGTACCCACAGGTAAGTGATCTCAGTATTTTATCTGTATTTTATTATACAGTACATGCCAATATCCTCAAATTTCTCCATAAAATGTTCCTCTCTCTCATTGGCTGCTGTTCTTCTCTATGCCTCTTAGGGCCGCTGAATATATCCCGACCATTGTATTTTTCTCATAGAGATGCATTTATATTAAAAATAGATGTCTTTCATCATTGTGGCACATACATCCTGAATAATATGAGTAACTCTGGTACTGGGGGTCTTGGGTTTCAATACTTTGCTTTATGATGTTAACATAGTGGAATCAAGTCTATAATGCACATTACTTATAAGGGCACACACATCCTGAAATAATACAATTGTCCTGTTGTTCTTTGATTGCTCATGAGACCTTACAGTATTTAATAAGGATTGCAATTTCTACTAAAAAGCAGTTGCTGAAATCAAATACAATAGTTGCTGCCCAGAAGTAGAGAAAAAATGCCCATTGCAGAAAATGTGAGTGCATCACAATATGCATTCTGATAACAAAACCATACACAAATTCCTATCTGTGCCAGGCAAGGTCATCCACAATTCTTGTGACACAAGAGGCTGGAAGTGTCCAACGCTGATGTCATAGGCCCCCCTTCAAAATACCTGGGCATGCCTGTGTTTTTTCAGACACACCCAGAAAACCCAAAAGAAAACCCCAGCAAGGCTGAATAGTTGGGGGTGAGGGTTAATGCTATGGCCACAGGGAACTGTCTAAATGTGTCCCCGGCTGTGGAGTAGTGGAGCCTGATACTGGTTTTAAAAATTCATGGTGTCAATACATCTTTTTTCCCAAAACATTTTTGAAACCTGCATCAAAATTTACTAAATTTCGATTTTGGTGATTTAAGGTATTTGGCATTCTGTTTCAATTCGATTTCCATTCGATTTGGGTTGTATTTGATTAACTAAAGATGAAATCGAATGATGAGTATCAAAAATGGATGGCTATGGATATGGTATGTTGTGCTCCTACCTACACAATACTAAAAACCAAATCAAATGTCTGTTATAAAGGCTAATTCAACTCATATCCCAATAGAAATCACATTTCTGAAAAACATTGATGTTTTCACATAGACAATATGAAATTCCCTAATTTAATAAAGTTTGATTTGAAATTGAACTCTAAATCGAACTCCAAATCGAACCTGAAATCCCAAAATGTTTAGACTCATGTTAGACAATTAATTTTGGTTTCTAAACCTATTCTAATAATAAGAAATTGTTAGTGATAACTTTTTAAGTACCTAAAAACATATGGGGCAGTGTGGAAGTATCAGAAATGGATAGCCAAGTAAATGGTATGTTATGCTCCTACCTACACAATACAATTCATTACCTGACTGAGATAACCCTGCAGGAACAATCAGAGCACCACCAGCAGCTTAATGAATTGAATAGAGCACATATTTATACTTATAATCATCAAACATAATCGATTACTATGCAATAGCACCAGAGCACAATATTGGGCAATTTGGCTGATAAATATAATGACATTTATAAACTTCAGTGAAGTAACTGGCTATCCTGATCAGTACATGATGTATATATACATCCTCAGCAATTCATCCCTGTCTCCAAAAATTCTTGTGGGACAAATGCCAGAGGGACAGTTGTTGTGTAAGACACCAGTATGTGCTAATAAAGCAATTAGTAAAGATGCACAATAATACAGAGACCCAATCCATGTCACAATGCATCTTTGTTTTTTCCACGTGGACTACGATTGGGAACAGTAACCTGTGCCGAGCACAGTGGTAGTGGAGCAAGACACCTTGCCCAAAGTGAAGCGAGCCATGCGAGGGGACACAGGGCACTAATTGGGGTTCCCGGTCACTTTACAAATTAAACAACACTAAAAAAATAAACCAAGAAAAACCTGTGTCAAACTCTTTTCAGGTCGACCGTGTTCATGTCCTATTTCTAGTGTCGACTTAGCCACTGTTGACCAATAGGTGTTAACCTATTGGATGTCGACCTAGACAATGTTGACACTGAGTCCCATACCCCTATAATGACCCTGGTGCAGGTATGTTAATAAGTTTAACTAACAACTATAATTCACAACATTTCTAAAATATGTTCTTTTTTAAATGCTATATCCTAGGATATTTCTTTTGGTTATGAATTTATCTTATCTATTTTAAACATATTTACTGAGTCCACTAATACTACCTTCTCTGGCAGAGAATTCCAAATCCTTACTGCACTTACTGTGAAGAACCCTTTCCTGCGTTGGGTATGAAATTTTCTCTCCTCTAACCTCAGAGGGCGTCCGCATGTTCAGTGTACAGATTTTTTTTTTAAATCACCTGATAGCCCTTTGTATTATCCTGCTATAAATTTGTAAATATTAATAATGTCTCCTCTTAGACGCCTCTTTTCGATTGAAAAAATATCTAACCTAGCAAGCCTTTACTCATAATCCAGTGCCTCTAACCCCTAATCAATTTGGTGAGTCACCTCTGAACCTTTTCAAGTTCCAAGATATATTTTTTATAGTATGGCCCCAGAACTGTACACAATATTCAAGGTGTTGCCGTACCAATGATTTTTACAGTGTCAGGATTACACTCTCATGCCTTGTATCAATTCCCCAATTTATACCTGCTAACAATGAGTACCCCCAATTATTTTTCAACCTTCATTTCCCCTGCCTCTTCCTCATCCAATTTATTGGTTGCATGATCATTTTAGTCCCAAAGTGCCTTACTTCACATTTTTCTATGCTAAACCTCATTCTCCATTTATCTGCCCACACTTCCAGTTTAAATAAGTCGTTCTGTAGAGACTTAACATCTTTGTCTGAATTAATTACTTTACACAGTTTAGTATCATCTGCAAAAATAGACACGGTGCTTTCGAGACCCACTCCTCCTAGGTCATTAATAAATATGTTAAACAGTAGTGGTTCAAGTACAGACCCCTTGCGATATTCCACTGAGTACTGAGGCCCAGTTGGAAAACATCCCATTTAGCACCATGTGCGTGCTGCTCTCTATTATCCAGCCAGTTATTTACCCAAGTACAAATAGTGTTCCCTAAACCAAGATCTCTTACTCTGGAAATCAGTCTCATATGTGGTACTGAGCTGAAGGCTTTAGCAAAGTCTAAATAGAATACATCCACTGCTTTTCTCTGATCTACATTATCACTCAGTTTGTCATAGACACTAATTAAGTTAGTCTTGTACGAACTATTCCTCACAAAACTGTCCTGATTCCTATTAATAACCTTCAAGATCTCCATGAACTCCAATATGCTGTCCCTTATTATACAGTAACTTCCAATATTTTCCCCACTATATATGTCAAACTTACCAGTCTATAATTTCTGGGATGATTTCTAGTTCCTTTTTGTAAATATTGGGACTACCTCTGCTATACACCAGGCCTTCAATACCAAGTCTGATGCATTAAATCATAGAAAATCAAATATAAAAGCTTTGCTAATTCTGAGTGACGCTCCATAAGAATCCTTGCATGAAGACCTTCAAGACCCAGAGAATTATTTGTCTTAATAACTTAGTCTCTCCTGGACTACTTCCTCATTTAACCAAGCACTTAGCAAAGGGACCTTATCATGGCTTTTGTTGTGCACTACTCCAACAAACTGGACCTCTCTAGTAAATACTGTTGTACAGAAAAGATAAATAATTCTGCTTTTTCTTTGTCCTCGTTAATCAAGACACCCAACTCGCCCTTTAATGGTCCTATGTTACCCTTTTTTTTTTTACTTTTCACTGTTTATATACAGTACTTCTATTGTTTTCAATTTTAGCAGATCTTATTTCTTTTTTTGTATTTTTTGTTACATTCTTTGTAGTATTGGAATGATTCTGCCTTCCCTATAGATTTAAACAATTTGGATGCACGCCTCTTTTAATCAATTTGTTCCTTAACCATTTTATTAAGTCACATTGGTTTGGATTTACTACTTTAGTATTTGCCGCATTATTAGTTAGTACCAGATCCAGTATAGTCCTTAGTCTAGTTGGTTCCTAGATAACTTAAGACAAATAATTATCTTTTAACACAGTTAAGAACTTGTTTTACCAGGCTGTACCACCTGATTCAGTTTTCCAAATGATATCCTGATAGTTAAAATCTCTAATGATTAGCTTTTTTTGATTTGCTGCAAGAGTTGTAATTCTTCATTCACACTAATATGTGGTATTTTGTGGAATTTCCCTATTAGTAACTTTTTTGTACAGATGGAGCAGGGCTCATCTGATGCGGCTCCACTGCATACCAGCGTTCTGGGCATGACTAGGTGATCCGTCCGCCTAGTCACACTGAGTGTGCACAGAGACACTACCATTCAAGTGAATGGGGCACGTGTGCATCATGGACACATTCGTTCAGAGGCACAGATGGAAACACGACTAGCGTGGCTCCATCTGTATCTTTCCACCACACTAGAAATTTCAACCCAAAGCGACTCTACATCATCACCAATCCCCTTGAAAATAACCTCCTTTAAATACGGTTTTAAAAACGTTTTAACATAGACATACACTGCCTCCCTTTTTGTTTGCCCTGTCACTCCTGAAGAGAGTATAACCCTGCAAGTTTACTGCCAAAATGTGAGAATTATCCCACCATGTCTCCATAATGCCTATGATGTCGTATTGTCCATTTAGTGCAATAATTTCTAATTCCCTTATTTTGTTTGTTAGGCTTTTTGCATTTCCAAGCATACTGTACACTTCAGCTTAGAAATTCCCTGATCTGCATGTTTTTTTGTTGATAATGTTACTTTAGATACTCAAGTTTTCCTTGATTTGCCATTGCTGACTATTTTTCTCCTTCCCCTCTCCACCCCCATTATTCTTTATATATCATGCATTTCTGCATTGTCCCATTAAATCTTTCTAATCTTTCCCCTCAGATACGTAGTTTAAGATATCCAACCTACTAACCATCCTTCCCCCCAGCACTGCTGTCCCCTCCTAAATCAGGTTAAATCCATCACGATAAAAAAGATGGTGCATAAACATAAAGTTTTTACTAATATTCCAGGAAAACAAAACCGTCCTTCCTACACCAATCTCTTAGCCACACATTTACCTCCTTAATCTCCCTCTATCTCCCGGAGCTAGCGCGTGGCACAGATAATATTTTGGGGAAAATTACCTTAGATGTCCTTGCCTTAGGTCTCTATAACTGTTTTTAAGGATATCCCAACTACAATTAATTTTGCCATCAGTGACAACAGGCCCCAAGATCACCTGGTCCTTCACAGCACCTCAAAACAATCTGTGTACCGGATATGCAATGTGTCATACCTGACCACCCAGAAGAAAACATACTGTTCAATGATTGCGGTCCTAGTAGCAGATTATCCTATCTACCTTTCTAATGAATGAATCCCCTATCACCACAATCTGACAAAGAACCTTGCTGACATCTTTCCCCTCTGTACCAGATTAACCGGTCCTCTGGTTGCTAAAGGAAACCATCTCTGCCTGCTCCGCCAAATCTGCACTGCCATTCAAAGTAGCTACATCCAGTTGGCCAGATCTGCTGAGATTTGGCAGCTCAGCGCTGTCCTCCCTCTTTCTCCCTCCTCTACCCCCTCTAACTGTCACCCAACTCCTACCTGTTCTTTATCCTCTACCTCAGGTCCACCATGCTCCCCCAATGTATCAAAAGTGAGCTGCTGACTTTACCCAAGATTTGCAATCTACCTCAATGTTGCTTTAGATCAGTTATGTGGGCTTCCAAAGAGACAATTTGCCCGCATGTCGAGCATAGGTACTCACCCTGGAACAGTTGTTCCAGGAATGCATACATCTGACAAGATATGCACTCAGTGAGATCTTAAATCTTTTTCCTACTCATTCTGAAAAAGGTTAACTAACTCCAACTAATATGTAATTAACCTTAAGTCGATATATAACCCTTCTTATATGTAGAGACCTCAGACACTACACTACAATCCCTCCTCTTATAGCGCTACAATCCTCCTATAAAGAATGTGTAACTAGAATTAAAAATAGTACAACAATGTGTAACAGGAAATTAAAACAATACAACAGTCATGATACTTGCGTACCAGGGTGAATCTGGAACTCCTGCAATAGCACTCGCTCACGGGTCTCTGCTTCTTCTATGCAGACTCTGCCCTGGGCTTGCTCCCGACTTCTTTGATCCACAACTGGCTCCTTGTCTCTCCGTCCATCTCTGGGTTCCCAGCTCTCATCCTGCTTCCAGCTCCCTGCTATTGGTGCCTTACCCCTGGCACATGGCTCTAACTCCCATCCTGCTCTGGCTTCCCGTTCTTGGCACCTTAGTCCTAGCAACCGGAACCTGGCTATGGCTCCGGTTCCTGTCCCGCTCTAGCTCCCCGATCTCAGTGGCTTACCCCCAGCACCCAGTTCCCATCCCACTCTGGCTCCCCACTCTCAGCGCCCTCCCCCCGGCACACAGCACTCAGCTTCTGCTCTGTACTTGTGTGTATTCAAAGAGTTCTGGGCCAAAAACAGTAATTTTCAAGTAAGCAGTAGCAGTTTAACACACAATCCAAAGGGCAGGAAATATTACCAGAACTAAATACATATACTTCCTTCCTTATATATTTACCATGTGTAGGATATTGACTGCAGCCAAATAATAGCTGGAGACCAGGGATTGTACCAAAAGCTCAAGTACACTAAAAGCAACTGGCTGGAGCACTGATCTCAAATTCACAAAATACTGTACCATGTTAAAATACTGCTAATCATCCCAGTGATTACATTTTTTAACTGCTATTATACTAAGCTACTACTTCTAACAGTATACTTTATTTCCATAGATCAATTATGGAGCAACTGACCCTGTTCTAAATGACAGACAGTTATATCCAACTTTTTCCCGGATTGTCCCAGATGATCAGGACCGTTATGCAGCTATTGTTAAGTGTCTGCTACATTTTGGTTGGAACTGGGTTGGAGTCATCACACCAAATGATGGTAGTGGGGACTTGGATTTACTAGAACTGAGTAAACTGATGAGCCATCATGGGATCTGCATTGAGTTTATCATTAAATTATCTACTGATGCAGAAATTAATAGAAGGAAATTTCAGGAGATTAAACAATTTACGGCTAGAATCATAGTAATATGTGGTCTTGGTGCCCTACATTTTTTTTATTTTTTTAATAAGAATGAAGTTATTAATGAAAATTGCACATTAATCTTCAGTAACACATGGACTAATGTCAAATATTTTGATAATATCATCTTCCCATGCATAAATTACAGCTTAATCTTTATTTTGCCTCCTAAAAAATTCCCCAACATTAATAATTTTATTGACAAAGCAAACCCATTTGAAAGACCAAATGACCCAATATTGGAAGATATTTGGTTCGTGGGTTATAATTGTCTTTCACAAAACATTTTAAAAAATAATGTTTATCAGCTTATGTATGGATTTTCTGGAGATAATTGCAGTGGCAAAAATCATCTTCCAGAAACATTTTTTGGCGTTGCAGAATCGAAGCCCCACTATACATACATGTCAGTATATGCTCTGGCTCATGCTCTGAACAGAATGAATCTGCATAAAAATAAAGCAAAAACATTTGAATTAAAACAAACAGTAAGTTGTGTGTATGTAAGAGAGTGAAGAGAGAATTGTCGGTATTGAGCACTTTAATTTGATTTGCCAGCACTATTGCCATGACATTAGGATCAAATTGATTGGATGGTGCCATAATTATCAAAAATCCAAGATGTACTTATAATGCTGGGGGTCAGGATCCTGGTGTTAATGAGACTGATGCCGGAATCCAAACCTCTGAAATTTTACCAGCAGTCAGAATCTTTACACCTCCTCTAATTCACACTCGGTTGTTGGTTCCATGCTACCAACAGAGTAAAAATACAAGCTGTTGTAAGCAAATCTCACCACTGGGCCCAAAGTGCAGCAAGAACAGCAAACACAGGATGCCTTACTGCTTATATACCCACAGGTGGATTACCACTGTCAGTATATCATAGTGCACCCAGTATGAACATGTCACTAATCCTTGCATGTTGTATTTTCTGTTGTGCTCCACATGTCATAGTCCCCCAGGTAAGTACCTAATGTGATAAAGAAGAGAGGAGTATATTAAATCAGGAGGCATAGACAAACTAATTAGGTAATGTAGTAGGACGTAAAGGAGTGATCTAAATATGGTCATGGGTGGTGGAAAGAGCAAAAGGGAAACAATCTATTTCTGAGGCAGGCATCTCAGGAAGATAAGTCATCAAACAGTCTAATGCTAGGCCTGGAGAGGCCAGATAAATCAAAGAGACCATTAGCAGTAATTGGCAGATATGCGGTAACATGTTCAGACACAACTAAAGGACAGTGGGCCTAATTCAGATCTGATCACAGCAGCAAGTCTGTTAGCTAATAGAAAAACCATGTGCACTGCAGGGGGCAGATATAACATGTGCAGAGGGAGTTAGATTTGGGTGGGGCGTGATCAAACTGAAATCTAAATTGCAGTGTAAAGATAAAGCAGACAGTATTTATCCTGCACAGGAACAATATAACCCACCCTAATCCTTCTCCATGTACATGTTATATGTGCCCCCTGCTGTGCACATGGGGGTAATTCAGAACTGATCACTAGCAGGTGATTTTTACACTGTTGCGATCAGATAGTCGCCACCTACAGGGGGAGTGTATTTTTGCTGTGTACGGGTGCAAATACATGTGTAGCATGATAAAGCCTGATTAACTTATGGGAAGAAAAAAATATATCTTATATACAGAAATGTTCAGGCTGCTGCAACCCTCTAAGCATGTGTGAAACACATATGAAATGCGTACACGTCGTGTAAGTACACCGTCACACTGTAAGCACAAAGTAGATACACGTGCGGTGGAATATACTTTATAACCCCTAACAGGAAAGCAATGCAACACCAGTTGTTATGTAATGTTGTGGTCCAACCCAGCAACAAATATTTACTCAAAAGGAGTACAACAGAAATACAATCACATAAGATAAAAGGCTACAATCAATGGATACATACATTTGTTCGCCTGCCCAGCCCGGTTCCGGTCCTCAGTCAATCTGGATAGATGACCTTCAGAGAATAGACTGAGGCCAGCCAGGAGGCTTGGTTTTATACAATGGTCCAAAGCATGAAACAAAGGAAACTGTAATCTCTTCTTTCATAGGTCAAAGAGCTGGTCATTTACAGTACATGAGGGGTCATTGGTTGGTTTGAATAGGTGGGCGATGCCTGGTCCAGGTGCACTTGCAGATGTTCTTCACTGGGTTCCCACTGAATATCAAGAGTACAGTACATACAGTGTGATATTAATAATATATTCCTGTGCATATCTATGTGCAGGAGCATGCTACTTTCTGCAAACTGCCATCTGAATATTGCCCTTGAAATACTGTACAAGTGGAAACCAAACACCACCTCCTAACCTAATTCTGTCCCCTCATATCCTGTTAAATTGAATCCCTCTATTGTTCCATTTCTAAAGTAAATGCAATTTGCTGGTGTGGTGTGTGCAGGTTATTTGTAAATTATGTGCTGTGTGGATTAAGTATGAGATAAGTCTTTTTGGCTTTTACATGCAAATGCATATGCTACCGTATTTACTCATACCACGCAGTAATATGCAGGACATCGTGAGCCAATATACGCAACGTGCGAGTATGCGCATGCACGGCAGAACAAGCACACGCACAGAGGCCACTCTGTGGTATTTGTACTTGATGCATGTGGGTATAATATTTTCGACTTCGACAGTCCACCCTTTGGCAGTCAACAATAACTGCCACATATAACTAATAAAACTGAAAATATTACATATACATTATATACAAAAATAATGTATCCGGATAAGATTTGTAGGTGGGAAATGCATAGCCTAGTGGGATAGGAAAAAGCATGTATGTATGAATTGATGTCTGAGGGGCATGTATCATCGTGCTGTATATGTTCTAAGTAATCTTCGAGGTATTGCAAAGAATACATTAACTCCTTCTCATCCCGTATTAAGGGTTTGTAAATGGGCAAACAAATACTACCAAGCTCTTTCTAGGCAAAGGCCATTAGCGCTAACCTTTCCGACTTCTTATACCAACAAATAGGGAGCACATTTATCTGATGATACATGGAGGGGGAACATATAGTATGTGTATGCTGTTATGTGTGGATAACATTTATCGACTATGTGTGCCATTAACTGAAGAGATGACAGTAAGACACATAAAAATAAATTCACATAAGTTTGGGTATGGTTGAAGTCTTTTCCGGTTGGATGTTTCTGGGTAGAGGGGGAAACACAAAGAAATGGTGAAAGAAACAAGCCTTGAAAATAATTTGCAATCCTTTTCATAACACGTTTTCTACGGATGGGTCATAAATCAAATCTGCTGCTGTAACAAGGCCCTCACTCCTTAGACTCATCATAATTGTCCTGTACTTGTGCTTCGTCAGAATTCGAACACATCTAAATATCAGACCAATAATTATGCCGACACCCAGGATACAAAGGAGAAACTTTCCTACACTCGCCATTACACTTTTTGCCCACTCTCCTAAGCTGGAGAACCATTTGAGTGGGTTCAAACATGAGGCCCAGCCAGCCAGTTCATTACCCACAGCCGTCAAGGTAAGGTTGTGTTTCCTTCTGAACTCCCACTTTAACTGTAAGATCTCGTCTATCTTTTGATCGATGACCTCCGTGGGGTCGTCAGTGCTATTCGTAATATATGTACAGCACTTCACACCATATTCAGTTGCTAGAGTAACACAGTACCCACCTGTCACAGCCATGACATCATTCAGGACCATTCTGTGCTGGACTAGCTCCTTTTTGTAGGCTTGTAACTCCCTGCCCGTATACCTGAAGGTGTTATCATACATCTCGGTGATATTATCTATCAAGTTCGCTAGCGCATGGATGTACCTATAATTTATAGTTCCTGTGGCAGTACATGTGATATCTAATGTGAGAAGTAACTGAATCCTAGTGGATTCATGGATCAAATCAGAGGCTGCGTGTTCTGTCCTTTCTATGAGGTGTCTCTTGATGATGTGTTCATAATGGGTATGAGTATAAGGAGTCTGAGCGTTGTGGTGAATGTCTTTCATTTTGTTGTGTGCTATGGTCATAACCTCTGGCAGTACTCTGCCAATATAACACAACTCTTCGGAGCTCGGAGTAAGCCACTTGTATGCTTTCCTCCCACATATGAAGTAGGCATCATCTGGAAGAACATAAGGGACAAAATGCAACAAAACCATATCACATATCTTCCTTATAAAGAAACCAGTCCCCAGTTCTCTCATTTGCTCAGTACAAGTATCGGGCTGGATGATGTGGGCACAATACCCCTGCGACACTTTCCCAGCCCACATGGTTTTAATCCCACGTGTATACCTATACTGAAAGTACTTCCCAATTGTGGCTATCTTGCGTACAAGTTCATAGTCGATAGGTATTTTATCAGCTCTGTGTGAAAAAGTCATTGTCTGGTTATTCCATGTCACTTCTCAATTTCCTGGTTTCCAGAAATTGGACACATTAAAGCATAACAGTGACCTAGCTACATGGCGCTGGTGGAGCTTCAAGCTAGGGGGCCTAGATATATTGAATTTCTTGTCCACTGGTCTCTCACCCCATAATTTGAGTACCTCATCTATCATTAAAGGGTATGGCACTAATCCCGACTTACTCTGTCCTTGAGGTAATTGTGAGCACACCCAGCATTCTGTTTGGTTTAAGACTGTATCCACTAATGAGTGGTAATCACTAAAAGGATGTTGACCAATGTCGATATTACTGTTTGACTGACATCCCTGTATGCACCCATCTTCGACTATGATCTCACAATGCTTACATATACAGTACTCATCAGACAATAACCCTTTACATTGCGTCTGAGCTCCGTGACTACCAGATCTCTTACTGATACCAGCCTTGACTAGAGTGTTATTCTGCTCCTGGTGTCCTACGAATCCGTACTCTCCATCAGAACCCATTCCAGATCCTTGTTTAACGTCTCGGGGCCCTCACAAAAACAGACTGTCCTGATCATAAACAGAGTCACAAGAAAAAACCAAAACACAGTCTCTTGGTGTGGGTCCATTTCGTTAAGGAGCAAAAATAGGAAGAGAAACAAAAATAAAAAAAATGTAGTGGGGGGTGAAAAAAATGAAAAAAAAAATGTTATGAAAACCGTCCTTGATCTTTGTTGTTCTCTGCACTCAGGTGCCGTTCAACAATCCTGCCACTCAGCTTTCCCGGAACAAATTCTTCAGTGATACGAGGTTCTCTTCACCTTTCTCTTTGTCGCGAGTTTTCTCCGGGTCAGCAACATTCTTGCAGTGGGAAGTGTGGACACAAGTCTCTCTCTCGGCAACCTTTACTGCTGTCGTGCTGGTCAACAAAACTTAATACAGTCCTTCCCACCTGTCAATGAGGCAACCTGAGCGTAGAAAATTTTGAATCATCACGTAATCTCCAGGTTCAATGTCATGAAAATTACTGTTCAGTATGTCAGAAATCGTCAGTTTTAGATTGCTTTGCTGGTTTCTCAGTTGCTGGCTCATCCTAACCAAACATTGCACAGTTATTTCATTATTGCACTTCAAATCATCCTGGGGGTCTATCATTACATGGGGTTGTTGCCCAAAAAGAACTTTGCAGGGTGATAAATTAAGTGGTGACCTGGGAGTGGTTCTGATGCTGTACAACACTAATGGCAATGCCTCTGGCCACAACATTCCAGTTTCAGCCATCACTTTGTTCAGCTTGTTCTTAATAGTACTGTTCATTCTCTCCACCTTCGCACTTGCCTGTGGCTGGTATGGAGTATGCAGTTTACTATTAATACCCATCAGTTTGCACATGACCTGAAAGACTTCACCTGTAAAATGGATACCCCTATCACTTTCAATCATTCTAGGGATACCATATTTGCACACAAATTCCTGCATGATTTTCTTTTCAGTAAACACGGCAGTATTTTTGGTAGTGGGAAATGCTTCTACCCAGTTTGAAAATACATCAGTACATACTAACACATACTTTAAATTCCTACTGTCTGAAGATGATTTGTATTACCTGGAAAGGAGGGATATGGGATGGCTCCATTGGTATTGTCTTACCAATATTTTTCCTCAAGCAAATAAGACATGTCATTGCTTTCTTACCTGCATGAGAAGAGAACCCTGGTGCACTCCAGTAGGCTCTTACCAATTTGCACATACCTTCCTTACTCAGAGGAGTCAGACTGTGTGCCACCTCAACTAGGCTTGGGAGATATGCCCTGGGGCCACTGGCTTTCCATGACCATCTGTCCAAAGTCCTGAGGACTCCTGACCATATCCCTTCGCCTTCCAGACGGCCCTCTCCTGTAGGGAACACACATTTTCTATTTCGATTAATTGTTGCACGTTAACTGTGATAAATGTCATCAGTTGTGTGATGTTAGTTTGTATGGTAGTGCTTGCTGCTAATTTTGCAGCTTTGTCTGCCTGGCTGTTACCAAGTGAAATTAGGTCTTGGTTGTAAGTGTGTGCTTTACACTTGATAACAGCCACTCTGTCCGGTTCCTGTATTGCTGTCAGAAGCCTCTTGATGTATGACGCATGCGCTACAGGTGTGCCAGCTGCCATCATGAAATTTATGAGGCACTCCAAAGGCGTACCTAGAGTCCATGTATATATTAGCTGACTTACCTTTTGCCAACTCACATGCTCTGGCCAGTGCTACCAGCTCAGCGACTTGTACTGAGTGAGGTGGACCAAGGGGTTTAGCTTCTATGATACCTTCATCATCTACAACTGCGTATCCTGTGCACAGGTCTCCTGATTCCATCTGTCTGTGGCAACTACCGTCAGTCTAGAAGGTAAAGTCTACTCCTTCCAGTGGGTAGTCACTGATGTCAAGTTTCACAGTGAAGGTCTGGTTCAGGTATTCCATGTAATTATGCATATCAGTGTCTGCACTAAATCCTCCTTCACCATCATTCTCACCCTCTTCCCTTTGTGCACGACCATGCACACTTGGCAAATAAGTTGCAGTATTTAGTGTGCTGCACCTCTTTATGGTTGTGTTTACAGGGGTTATCAGTGATAGTTCCCACTTTGTAAACCGAGTGGATGAGAAATGTCTGGTTTGTGCAGAGTTTAGCAATGCTGATACTGCATGCGGTGTATGTATGGTCTAGTCATGTCCTAACACTACGTCCTCGCTTTAACTTATCAACAAAGCTATGGCTGCAACACTTTGCAAGCAAGTGGGGAGAGACCATGCTACAGTGTCCAACTGTGCACTGTAGTAGGCTACTGGTCTGCTGGCATCACCATGTTTCTGTGTTAAGACTCCTGCCACGCACCCAGTGCTTTCAGTACTGTATAATTCAAAGGGCTTCTCGTAATCTGGCATACTGTTATGCACACCAGTGCCAGCAGGAAAGTACTGGTGTCAGAACTGTTATGCACTCCAGTGTCTGCAGGAATGTACTGGTGTTTGAACTGTTATGCAAAACAGATGGACTCACAGACAAACTGGGGGATATGACATAACGTACACAGAAGGTGATAGGGTAACAAAATACACACAAAGTGAACAGAGAAGCCCAGAGGCTAAGGAACTGGGTATCTCCCTTGTATTAGAACTGCTAAGATGGAAAAAGCAAGATGTTGTGTTTTAATACGTAGAGTACCCGAAATGCTGTTGCTAAGGGCAACAGCAAAACCCTAAAGGGTTACCAACGGGTGTGGCAGTAAACTCCTTGGTCAGAGATGGAATGATAGACACAAGGAGAATCTCCACAATCCAAATTCTCACTTGCAGTGCACAGGTTTTAGCTTACTGCCACTAAACTGACCCCTGACACCTAGCACAGTGAGACAGGATTAGACAGGCAAGTCTTAGAATACAGCCGCAAACTTGCTAAGTTCACAGAGTAGTAACAGAACCCCAGCAAGCTAAACGACTGACTCCAGTCTTACTGCTAGGTCTGGATTGGCAGAGTGTAATACCAAATTCCCAGGCCTATTTGCAGTAAGCAACAAACAAATACAAAGCTACACAGTACTGGCTAACATTCATGAACTGACTAACCAACAAAGATTCAGCAGCATCTGCTTACCCTGAAAAGAGGCCTTATAAAGCAGGTGCTGTCCACGCCCCACTCAGACCTCACAGACTGTGAGCACAAAAACCAGCACCGGATCCCCTGCCGTGCACAGAGCCTATAACCACTGCACAGCAAAAGACCCGAACCGGAGTATCAGCTGCGCTCAGGTTACTCCACTAGCACTTGTCTCCCGGTTGCCATGACGACGTGGCAGCACAGGGCAGGAGACCCTAACACATACCCAATGCTGGTGCTTGTGACAAGCACTGTTTTAGTCTCTCAAATGCCAGTTCGGACTCATCTGTGTGAGAGACCTGTTCTGGTTTATTCGAGGAGACCATTTCTTGCAAAGGTTGTGCCAGTATAGAGAACCCTGGAATCCCGTTCAACAGTACCCACACATTCCGAGGAAAGTGCGGATCTGTTGCTGAGTTTGCTGCAGAGTCATGTTGCAGATGGCCGGTATTCTTTCAGTGGTCAGGTGCCTAAATCTTTGCGTCAAGCAGTGTCTCAAGTATTTAACCCTAGTCCTGCCCAATTGCAACTTATCCTTTGAAACCTTGTGTCCTGTCTGGGAGAGATGAAACAGAAACTGCTTAGTGTCTGCCAGGGACGACTCGAATGAGTCAGAGTACAACAACAAGTCATCAACATATTGTATTAGCACCGACCCACTCTCAGGTTAAAAATATTGCAAACAGTCATGTAAGGCCTGGGGAAAAAAACTCAGGATGTCAATGAAACCTTGGGGAAGACGAGTCCAGGTATACTGTACTCCCCTGTAGGTGAGAGCAACGAGGTATTGGCTGTCAGGGTGGAGAGAGACAGAAAATAATGCAGAACAGAGATCAATGACAGTGAAGAACTTGGAGGTTGAGGGAATCTGCATGAGGATGACAGCTGTATTGGGCAGTACAGGGAATTGACTCTCAACTATCTTGTTTATCCCCCTTAGATCCTAAACTAACCCTCCTCCCACTCTCTTTCACAGGGAAGATGGGACTATTGGCTGTGCTGGACGTCCTGACTAGGATGCCCTGCTGAAGCAGCCGTTCTATGATGGGGTGTACTCCTAATTCCACCTCTGGTTTCAGAGGGTACTGGGGGATTTTTGGAGCTATCCTGCCACCTTTTTTTTGTACTACTACTGGGGCTACATTCACCATCAATCCATTGTCCTGTCCATCCTTGGTCCAAAGGGAAACCGGTATTTGCGAGATCATTTCCTCTACCTGCGATGGACATGTGTCTATAATGGTGGAGTGTAACATTAGCCTTTGAGGGGTGTCTAATATATCTTGTACCTCCTGTGCATGGTTCTCAGGGATATCTAAGAACACACCCTCAGGGGTACAGTATATGACACACCGCATTTTATACAACAAATCTCTGCCAAGTAAATTAGTCGGAGCCGATGCAGCCAACAGAAAAGAATGTTTGGTTTGCAAGGGCCCTATCGTAATCTCTGCAGGTCTATTCAAAGGGTATTGTTGCACCTTTCCCATTACTCCCATTGCCGAAATCATTTTAGCAGTGGTTGTTATACCTGTGGTGGAGTTTAGCACTGATCTGGCTGCCCCTGTATCTACAAGAAAAGGTAGTGGTACACCAGCTACATCAATCATGACTTCAGGTTCACTACCAAGACCAGCAATAAATGTCACTGGCTACAGACTACAGGTATGGCCTTACCTCTATTGTGTAGTGGGACCCTCCTGTAGGGCATTGGCAGCTACAATATGTGTGGGGGGTAACTGTGAGTTTTCGGGGGTCTGTCAGTCCCTCCTTGGTGGGTACCTCCTTGTTTCCCTTCTATGCGGCTAACAATCCTTTCTATGTGCTCCCTGATCCGAACTATGTGTCTGGTAACGTGGTTTGTATTCAGGTCTAGGGGGTCTATATACGTTATGTGTCAAGTTACTTCTACAATCCATTGCAAAATGCCTTCTCTCTTGCAAAAATTACATATTATTGACCTTGACTTACCATCAGGGGTCTGGGCTTTTTGGCAGATGGGACTTCCCTGTAAGAGCCTGTATACATACCATCATCAGCTTATCCCCTTGCGACTCCCTGTGTTTAGTGATGTTGCGATCATGCTCGATGGCAGACTCTCTCAGTGCAGCTACCGTGATACCTCTCTAATTTGGCAGAGCGGTTTGCACTCTGAGAGGTTTGCACTCTGGTCCTTAGTGCCTCATTCAGTCCATCCATTAGTACAGAGACAGCTACCTCCCTGTTGTTGGCCTTCTCCTTAATATCCTCTATGGAAATACTTGGATGCCAATTCACTGTCCTTCTGTCTTATTGAGAAAATGTTGTTCCACTTAACAGTAGGGAAATAGAATCCTAATTGTATGTTAATCTGCCTTACATTCTCCTGGTTGTACTCATCAGTGAGTGGCAATTCTACATCTAGTTTACAATCAGTTATGAATTTTGGGATGTCAATATTTGAGGGTAAACTCACTTGTAGCACTGTCCGCCAATCTTTGTTTGTGGGCTCATGGGCATTACCCAATTCTCTAATAAACTTCTGGCATCCAACTAGATCTTTTCTGGGATCAGGGAATTCTGACATAACTGATCTCAGTTCTGATCGGGACCAAGGAGAATGCATTGCAATGTTACTGATGGGAGTTACTCCCTGATTATCAGTCTTCCCATTGAGGACTGCAATAACCATGACTGGGTTTAGCTCAACCACTATATTTCTATTTGTCTCTATAAAACAGGAAGCTATTGTCTCTGCATAATGTTTGATTCCATACTTACCAGTGGACACAACCTCACTCACCCTTCCACTGTGGGGCATCTTCGCTGCTTTTGGTTTGTTTAAACGTGCCCACCTGAGTGTCCTGTATGGTAGCTGCTAAAGAGAGTGCTGATATTGTGCTGGACTCGTCATCTTCCTCACAACCTTGGGGAAAATTCAAAACAGGATACAACTGGCAAGGGTTAGGGTTAACACATTGATTAAGCATTTTGCTATCCTTTACCATTGGTTGTAGCCAATTTCTCCCCATCAACATATGGCAATGGTGATGTGCTTGCAATTGCTTTCCTGTCAGGTTTGGAAACTGCTGTGCGAGCCAGTTCCCTTTGCACATCTCCCTCTTGTTGACACAGATTTAAAAAGTCAGTATGTCTGATCCTCTGTTTTTGAGATTTGATGAGACATATTCTAATCCTTATGCTCTGCATTACTTCTGATTCAAAACTACCCACCCTAGGGAACGATGCCCTATCTTCAGCAGTCATGCACCAAACTTCTCACATATTATTAACCGTGCTGAACCCTTGGCCTGCAACTCTCCAGCCTGAACCCTGGCTGCCAAATGCCCACCGCTTGTGCAATTGTATCTCATCGTGGATTTTTTGCCTTATTCACAATCCCCAAATGCACAACACGAGTAGATGGTGAAAGTTAAGCCAGCGCTTTCACGTGCTCCATCTCTGGTGGCCATACCATGACTCACTCCAATAGTGAACACCGCATACCCAGTGAGGACCATAACTGGTTTCTATTCACTGGAAGTTTGTAGGACCGATTACCTTTTCAGTGAATATCTACCGTTGAAGATTTTCCTGAGAGAGAAAAAGCAAAAACTTCCTTTTACTATACCCAAGTGATGCTTGCGTATGCTCTACACAATGCGTATGATAACGCAATTTACGCAAAAGCATGCAAACTGGTATCATGTTGCGCCACGTATCGCATACACAAATGTGTGTTCCAATCACACAGCGTATAAATGCTTGTTAACTATCCACCCTACTTCAATTCACAATTCTATACTCTATCACGCTCCTGTGCAAGTTTCCTCACAACTTGCTTTCTTCTCTATATTAACGTAAGGTAGATCACCTTACGTTACTAAGCCTCTGCTTACTCAGTGTCTCCACGGGATCCCGGATTTCCAGGGTTCAATCCTCTCACTCTTACTTTCAGCTCACACAAATACACACTGTTTTTCTGTACACAAAAATATCACTTTCTTTGACTGATAGCTTTACCCCAGAGGTAGTACAGTTTAAACAAAGTCTTACAATAATCTGTTTTTGAAATCGGACAGTTATGTGCTACAGTATTAAATATTTACTATCCCACCTTAAATTGAGCAGCTATCATGTGGTTATACCTTCCATAGGTAACTCTATGGAAACTCGTGTACACATGCGACCGTGCATGTCTCTACGCCAAATGTGCGACCCTGCGCCACATACATGCTTCTGTACGCTGTCCTCATGTTCCATACCACGTGTATAAACATGCGTTCACAATTCAATAAACCACACTATCTTGATAAATGTGAGCAACAAAACTACTGTTGCTCACTAACACAACACACAATTGTTCCGTACGCATGCCGGAAGTCACCCACATGGGCAAAATCATTTTGAGTGTAAACCTAAATGTTTTAGGTTGGAACTGCATTTCGTGTTTTACAATTACACCCTTAACACACTGTTTCAAATAAATATATATATATATATATATATATATATAGCAAACAAATGTATCAGATTTCACTCAGATCTATAATGACTGATAACCTATGGCAACAATATGTGAGAATGCATCCAAAGTATCGGTACGCTTTGTGTACGCTTTTGCACCAAAATTACACACAGATAATAAATGGCTTTTTCCCCCCTCCTATTTGTCACTAGGAATACACCAGCACCTCTAAGACTACAGAACAAACATGGTCTAACAACACAAAATAAAGTTTCAAACACAAAGCAACAAAGCAAGGTTACTTAAGATGCTTCTCCACCCTATGGTGGTCATTCCGAGTTGTTCGCTCGGTAAATTTCATCGCATCGCAGCGATTTTCTGCCTAATGCGCATGCGCAATGTCCGCACTGCGACTGCGCCAAGTAAATTTGCTATGAAGTTATGAATTTTACTCACGGCTTTTTCATCGCTCAGGCGATCGTAGTGTGATTGACAGGAAATGGGTGTTTCTGGGCGGAAACAGGCCGTTTTATGGGCGTGTGGGAAAAAACGCTACAGTTTCCGGAAAAAACGCAAAATGGGGGAGTGTCTGGGCGAACGCTGGGTGTGTTTGTGACGTCAAACCAGGACCGACAAGCACTGAACTGATCGCAGATGCCGAGTAAGTCTGAAGCTAATCTGAAACTGCTAAGAAGTTTGTAATCGCAATATTGCGAATACATCGTTCGCAATTTTAAGATGCTAAGATTCACTCCCAGTAGGCGGCGGCTTAGCGTGAGCAACTCTGCTAAAATCGCCTTGCGAGCGAACAACTCGGAATGACCACCTATGTTGGAAGATCAAAGTCTGTTTATGGCCTGCAAGTCTGTGAGTGTGAGATGAACCGGACAGAGCTCCCAATTGATAAAGTCTGATTAACTTACAGGAAGAAAAAAAACAATACCTTAAATACAGAAATGTTCAGGCTGCTGCAACCCTCTAAGCGTGTGTGTAAAACCCTATGAAATGTGTACATGTTGTTTAAGCACACCGTCACGCTGTAAGCACAAAGTAGCTACACGTGCGGTGAAATATACTTTATAACCCCTAACAGGAAAGCAATGCGACATCAGTTGTTATGTAATGTTGTGGTCCAACCCAGCAACAAATATTTACTCAAAATGGGTACAACAGAAATACAATCACATAAGAAAAAAGCTTACAATTAATGGATACATACGTTTATTCGCCTGTGCAACCTTTTTACGGTCCTCAGTCAATCTGAATAGATGACCTTCAGAGAATAGACTGAGGCCAGCCAGGAGGCTTGGTTTTATACAATGGTCCAAAGCATGAAACAAAGGAAAGCGCAATATCTTCTTTCATAGGTCAAAGAGCTGGGCATTTACAGTACATGAGTGATAATAGGTTGGTTTGAATAGGTGGGCGATGCCTGGTCCAGGTGCACTTGCAGATGTTCTCCACTGGGTTCCCACCGAATATCAAGAGTACAGTAAATACAGTGTGATATTAATAATATATTCCTGTGCTTATCTACGCGCAGGAGCGTGCTACTTTCAGCAAACTGCCATCGGAATATTGCCCTTGAAATACTGTACAAGTGGATACCAAACACCACCTCCTAACCTAATTCTGTCCCCTCATATCCTGTAAAGTTGAATCTCTCTATTGTTCCATTTCTAAAGTAAATGCAACTTGCTGGTGTGGTGTGTGTAGGCTATTTGTAAATTATGTGCTATGTGGATTAAGTATGAGATATGTCTTTTCGGCTTTTACATGCAAATGCATATGCTACCATATTTACTCATACCACGCAGTAATATGCAGGACCTCGTGAGCCAATATACGCAACGTGCGAGTATGCGCACGCACGGCAGAAAAAGTACACTCATGGAGGCCACTCTGTGTGGTGTTTGTACTTGATGCATGTGGGAATAATCTTTTCGACTTCGACAAGCAGAACTGTACAAACAGATCTTATGCAGTTTCTGCACAGCCCATGACTTACTCAGCCGATGCGATCACTTCAGCCTGTCCAGGACTGGAATTGACATCAGACACCCTCCCTGCAAATGCTTGGACATGCCTGTATTTTTCCAACCACTCCCTGAAAAGTTAGTTTCCACCCACAAACACTTTCTTCCTGTCAATCTCCTTGTGCTTCCCGTGTGATTGGATTGTTTGCACAAACCCATCGTTAAGTGGCAATCTTCTTTGTATCCGTGCAACGCGCCTGTGCATTGTGTTACATAGGCATGCGCAGTTCAGACCTGAATGCAGGCTGCACAAAAATGCAGACTAGCGATCACGTCTTAATTATCCCCATAGTTTTTCCCATTAGCTAACAAATTTTCTGCTGCAATCAGATCTGAATTACCACCAGTATCACTAGAACTGGATATGTTGATGTATTTCCGTATATACTGTAGAAGATTTGTTGTATCTAGAAAGTACTGTAGGTGAAGAATAGGGCTTGTTCCAAAACTCAAAAATACTAGAAGGAACTGGCTGGAGCACTGGACTTAAGTTGCCAATGTGCTGATGTGTCTTAAAATCCCAGTAAACACCACAGATATTTTATTTCTATATATGTAATAAATTAAAAGATAATTGTTTGGCATTGACTTTTGGCAGTCGCATGGTAACATGTCAACCTCTCAAGTCCTACATCAGTCACATTTACTCTGTAAAATAGTTTTTCCTAGTTCTGTGGAAAACATAAAGACAAACCACAATAGAGTTTTCTGACAAAGCGACAACTTTTACATAGAAATACATTTAACGCTCCTTTTATTACCTAGCAATATGCATATGGAGAAGATCTAGCATCTACAGTAGTTGGTTTTGGTTGTTTTTTGGCTGGAACTAGCACATTGTTTCCACTAAAGCAGTAGACTAAGTTACTTAATTCAGCAGACTAAAACAGAGTTACAAAATCATCATTACAATATGTTCTACTGTATCTTTGCGGTCATTCATAGAAGATGACAAAACACAAAAGGGGCAAAATGTAAAGTACCAGCAACTCAGCTCCTAACTGTCATGTTACAGCCTGTGTGTGAAAAATTACAGCAGTTGGTTAGCTGGTAATTTATCTCCATCCACTTTATCTCCTTGCTATGTTTAGTAAATCTATAGCTACAGTTAAGCTTTAAGTGGATGTGTATGTGCAGAACATTTACTGTGTTAGGGCCATTACTTATACAGACATTTTTATTTCCTATTGAAAGCAGCACTCTATGAGAAACCTTCATTACACAGATCCCACTGGAGAAGAGATGACCTTCAATGAGAGAGGAGATTTGCCCTCTAAGTGGTTAACTGCAAACTGGGTTATATATAAAACTAACACATCATATGAATTTGTTATAAAGCCCGTGGCTACCTTTGAAGAATCACAAGATGACCAGGTTTCTAATATCAAAGCAGGAGAAATCACGTGGAAAAATGGCATGGTAAGAGAAGATGAAATATAGTGTATCATATACAGTACAGTAGGAATGCAGTTGATGTCTGATACATGTAGGCGTGCTATACTATCCCTTTAAACATAGACACATAAATCACACAGATTCTGTGGCTGGCTGACTTAAAACTTTCATTTCATCTTGTTTTACTAAGCTAGAGAATCTGTGTGTTTCATGTGTGCCCCAGTTACACGATATGTATGGTAAGCCTAGATACAGTACATGGCATCTGTCCTAAAATTTGTTACACAAATAAAAACATAATTAACTTCTGTGTACTAAATTATTTTGACTGGACATGGAATAGCTGCCTAGCTGAGAATAGTGAGAGAAATTGTAAATTTTCTAAAGGGATTTTTCAGAGAGCCTCTTGGTGCAGCATAGTGTGATAGGGCAAACAGTAGGTGCCACATTCATGGCAAACTGATGAAGGCACACTGAGCAGATATAAAACACATGATCTAATTATCAGTCATCTCAAGCAGTTTGAGTTTCATGAAGTACTGGAGGTAGGTTCACAAAATTTGTTAGACAACAAAGGATATACAAGAACTTATTATTATTATTATTATTATTATTATTAGTAGTAATAGTAGGAGTTTTAGTAGTAAGTATTAGTAGTAGTATTATTAGTGGTAGTGATAGAAGTAGTATTTGTGGTTGTGGAAGTAATGGGAGTAATAGTAGTATAGGCAGTAGTATTGTTATAATAGAATAAATTACATATATAACGCCTGGGCACTCACAAACATAAAATTGCACTTCCCTTAGATTTTAGGTGAAGTGTGTCAGATAATTCCCATTTCCATGTTCTAGGATGTGTTCATACATAGAAGATAAAACACAGAACAAAATCCTCATGCGGTATAGTACAATGATATTAACTATCACACTATATTTAAAATGATAAAGTAGATCAAAATTTCAGGGAGGTCCCCATTCCCAACCGCTTACAATGGTACAGAGGGTGAAAAGCCTATATACTCAAAGTTTTTACACTAGGATAATCCGCCACCACGTGGGAAATGATCTCGGGGTTGCCCCCTTTATATAGCTCTCACAATGAAACGATATTCAGCATGCCTATCTGTTGACTCTCTCTCCTTCACTTATGCAGATAGTTTCTCTTCCACAAAGATGTTTATTTATGTACAGACAACACATTAAAAACAAGTAAGCTCCACCGGGGGTTCACAGAGTTGGATGGTAAACAGAAAAAATGGGGCCCCAACTCTCTGATAATCTCCGGCTCCCTCAGGGTACGTATGTCCAAGTGCAGGCCTACCCACCAACGCTTTTCGACCCGGACCTGGGTCTTTGTCAAGGTGTGGGCGATGCCTGCCGCAAAGTCCTTATAAACCTCCCTAATCACTTATTCCTCCCAGGTGTGTTTCCTTCCATGGTGTTGGCCCCGGTATCTGTCTAACTAAGATTTCTAATGGTAATGCAAGTCCTCCATTAGTACAAATACATTGTCCCTGGTTCTGTGTAACTTCTGTTTTTTCATTCTGAAAGTGATGTCCTCTCATTTGGTCCATCACAAATCTCCGTCCCGTGCCGGGCCTCCTCCAAGATGGCGTCCGTGATCTTTCCGTCCAGTACTTCCTGTATTTCTTGCCCCACTTCCTGTTCATTCTCACGGGCCGGTAATATCAAGTTCTGGATATTTTAAAGTCCATTATATCTGTCTCCAACATTTCTACAGCAAAAAATTCTCATAGCAGCATATATTACAGTGAAATATAATGTATAAAATCACCATAAAAACAAGAAAATGTCATAAAAACCACTTTATCTCAAAATGTTGATTTAACCCTTGCGGTGCCAGGGTTTTATATTGGTATATCAATTTCATTTAAGATCTGGCCAAACGAGTGGTAATATTCGTATCCTTTTCTGTACAGTTGATGTGTTTAATACCAAAAAAAAAAAACATTTATATGACTGGGGGAACAGTTATGCATTTTTTTTAAATTATCTGACAAAGAATGTGTCTCTAATCCATTTCCGATGTTTCTCAAATGATTTTAATTCTTCATTTTTAGTTGAATTTGGTGGTAAAGTAGAAGTTGAGAAAACTTTGTGTTAACCAAACCATGGTTTTGTTGGTCTAATTTCTGTTTGACTATGGTCACTGCCATCAAAATAGTAGACTAAATTAGAATTTTGGTATTTTGAACATTGATAAAATTACAACATTGAACATGTCGACATGTGCAGACTGTCAAGCTTTGAGATCTGAAATATTAACATACAATCTTGATATTCTGCATGGAGAGATGAGTATCTTTAATTTTTTCAGAGCTGAAAACACCTCAACCATGTTTTTTTTATAATTGGATCCCATAGGTATTGCGATCATGAATACCTGCGTTAATTCAAAACTAGGTGCGAGGTGCAGTATGTGAGTTGTTTTTTTTTACCTCAGTAAACCTCAAGCACTATGGAATTCCTCCTATAGTAAATTATTTAAAAAATATATATATAAATGTATACAATAGCAAAGTAAAATTGTAAAAAGTAAGATAACAAAAGGGAAAATATTTTTTCCAATTTTTAATTAATTCATAATTAAGCAGAATGTCAAAGAGTTTTCAGTAATAGAAATATTTTTGAAGAATCTTAACTCTTTTCATTGTGGGAATTCATCAGAGTAAGATGATCAAAATCTCCATCATTCTCTAGAGTTAAATAAACTGTGTTTTGAATATTGAATAACTTGGACATTCTGGGACCGCAGATGTTGCTCTGTTAGTCTGTGAAACCCATCATGATTAGATAAATATTTGAATGTCAAGGACAATACAAATAAATGTATGTGTCCAGAGACGTTTACACCACCAAAAACTCATCTCCGACCTCCTCATTCTATGCTCTTGATTTTTCCACTTACTTCACATCCAAAATTGACTCCATACATCAGGACTTCACATCCTACCAGATCATCAGCAACATCCTGTCCCTTAACACCACTCCCCATCCCTCTTACCAACTCTAACATCTTTCTTCTTTGTAACTAATGAGAAATTCATAGCCCTCATCCATTCCTGCCCACCACCACCTCTCCACTTGACTCACTTCCTCAATATCTCCCTCTCATGAGAGATTGTACCCTCTGCCTTCAAAAATACAATCATCCCCAATTCTTAAAAACCTACTCTTGATCAAACCACCATCTCCATCTACTGACACTTTTCTCTCCTCCTTTTTCACTCCAAACTACTTGAGCATATTATGTATAATAGCATTACTGACTTTCTTTCCTCCCACTTACTGTGTGACTCATTCCAGTCTGGATTTTGTCATGTCTACTTTGTTGAAACTGTTGTCACAAAAGTCTGCAATGACTTACATGCTGCAAAATTTAAGGGCCTCTGATCACTGCTTATTCTTCTTAAACTCTGCTTTTGACACTCTGGACTACCCTATTCTGCAAATCCTTTACTCTTTTTCTGATCTCTGACTGTTTCTTCTATTTCTCCTCTCATGATGCCACTTCACCCCCCACTTCCATTAACTGTTGACTTTCAAGATTCTGTTCTTGGTTCGTTATTTTTCTCTATTTATATGTCCTCTTTAGGTATACTCATCAGCTTTTTTGACTACCATTGTCATCTCTAGCCTAATGAAATTTAGATGTACCTTTCCTCCCATGACCTCTCCCCCACTCTCCTCCCTCATATTGTATCTCCAAATGTCTTTCTGCTACCTTTTCTTAGATGTCCCAGCACTTTCTAAAACGTAACATGACTAAGACTGAGCTGATCATCTTTCCACCCTCGCACACAACCTCAACCACCACACTTTCTTTATCTATTTTATGGCACCATTATATTCTCTAGCCTCCAAGTGTGCTGTATTGGATAAATCTTTAACTCATGCCTCTCCATCAAACCACACATTTATCACCTCTCATAAACATGCCATTTTCATCAAAAAATATTTACAGGATCAGACCCTTTCTCAACCAGGATGCTACCAAGTCCTTTATCCACTCACTGGTCATCTCATCTCCAGACTGGAGTACTGTAATCTCCTCCTATTTGGAATCCCTGACAAATGCCTTTCTCTACTCCAATCTATCCTCAATGTTGCAGCCCAGTTTATCAACCTCATCAAACAAAATTGTCCACCTGATCTCTTCTACAAGCCCTTAACTAACATTACTTCCCTTTCAGAATACAAGTAAAGTTTATTACATTACCTTACAGAGCCCTTACCCACCCTTATCTTCCTTTACACTTCTACCTGCTCTCTTCACTCCGCTAAGGCACACCATCTCTCCTGCCTACTGATTACTTCCTCCCACTCCAACCTCCAAGATTTTTCTTGTGACACTATCTTTCTATGGAATTATCTGTCTCTCCCTCTCAGACTCTCCAACTCTCTACAAAACTTTAAATGGGCTCTCAAGACCCATCAACTGCAGCCAAATCTCATCCTAGCATTCAGTTGTATGCTCACTGTCTGACTCATCTCCATCATACCTGTCTGTCCCATCCCCTTTAGAATTTAAGTTTTCATGAGCAGGGTCCTCTTTCCTCATGTGCTTTTCCTTCTCTTACTTTAACCATCTTCAACAGCATCAAATCACACAGTTTTCTGACACCCTGATGCTTAATTCAGTGGCGGCTGCTGATGCAGATATGTTTATGTACCCTGTACTTGTCCGATATTGTCTTTGACTGTAAGTCACTGTTTGTCTGTTTTTGTACTGTGGAATTGGGTGCTCTTAATTCCTTGTGATGTCATACAAAGAATAATAAAAAATATTAAAAGTAGCGGAAATATGAATGTCTTGATTTTGTGTAGTAGGATGCTGATAATAATCAACAGAAAGATGAATAATATGAATAAATTAACACAGTGAGGAATCTGAATTATCAAATTAATGTTTTGTTGTTAAATGCTGAAATATTAGAATTATGAAATTAAATTACATCTAGCATACATGTAATTGTGGAAGGTTAACACCTGGCAATAAATTGGGAAGCATTCATCATCCTGGAAGCTGAGTTGCCGGCAGTCATGTGACCTGCACCAGAATATGGCAGCTGACATCCCAAAGGTGAGTATCAGGGTTTAGGGTTAGGGCCTTGGGAGGTTTAGGGATTGGCACCAGGTGGGGTTAGGGTTTGGCACTGGGAAGGTTGTTATCTATATACAACATATAGGGAAAAGTGGAGTGTAAAATACTTTCCCTGTCCACTTTCTGTTTCTTCAGTGTTGGGATGTCACTGTCGGTCTTGTGACGGTCGGCATCCTGACTGCTGGTATTATATATCAGACCCAATAAATCAATGGCATATAAAAGATATAAACTTTACAGGATAAATTAGGAAAAGTGTAGTTAGAAAACATTTGTATAAATCATATCATAATTATAATAATGAGCTTGGAAAATGTATTTGAGGGCATATTTGGGGAACTTTGATTAAACAAATCTGGTATATAAGGCTGATGAATTTTACGGTACTGTATTTAGTTTGTATTTCTGAAAATTCTTACTCTGTACAGAAGTACATCACAAGTCTTATGGAGACTTCATCTTAAGGTGCATACACACAGTGAGATACTTGCTATGCCCAATTTTGACTATGTGATTTCCATTGAACTCCCCCAGAGCCCAGAAGAACCAGCTTTGTTTATCTGTACTTGCAACTTTGACTGTATAATTTTGACTAAGTGCCAATTTTCAATATACTTTGTACTATACACACTAGAAACTCAAGATTGACTTGCCTGAACATTCTAACTAGTCTTGCGACACTGACCCCGTGCGAGTGCACATCGGGATTGAAATGGTATCTCAAGAGAATGGTCTGCCTGTATTGTCCGGCATCAATACTCCTGTTCATGTCAGTCAACTGGAAATGTGAATTCTTAACCAAGTGAAAGAAAAAGATTTCAGAAAGTATCACCTGTCCGGGGACAGCCTTGTGCATCATTATGTCTAATACTAGAATACATTAGGTTTGATGTATGAAGTAGTGAAGATAGTGGAGAAATGGGCCGGTGGAGAATTAGTCCATCATAAAAAATCAGCTTTGAGATAACATTTATCAAGAAAATTCTATACAATTATACATGGCATATAACTGATTGCTGCGGGTAACTTTCCCAATGGCTTACTTCTCCGCTATTTTTGCTGCATCATCTCTCATATTGTCAGGCTACTTTTTACCTTGTATTTCATAAGCATTACCTTTTTGTAACTTATACCTTTAACCGCTATGATTAACTATTAATGCTGTATTTAAAGAATCACCTTATATATAGTTCAGATAATATTTTGTAAGAGAATGGAAAATAAATGATCAATGTTGAGGTTTTTTATACATACAGTAGCCAATGAGGACATATCATTCATTTTTTGATGGTTCAAACTACATCTACTATATTTTCCAGCATTGTGTTTTCTGATGACATACGGATTCATGGATTTTTAGCTGCGTTTTGTCTCAGGCCATTTAAACATTTCTGTACATTGATGGGTTTAAATTAAGTTGGTGTTTGCTGTTGTTTGGTTGAAGTTGTCAAGGTGTTCTACTGTAGAAATAGACTCCAAACCGTATGGACCTTGTGGAGAGTGTAGTGGAGAGTTTGGAATATTGGAACCCTGGTGAATTGTTTATTGCACATTACGATTGGTGATATTTGAGTGTAAGTTGTCTTGTCTACCTTATTGTCTTGTTTGTTATCAGTGTGTCTTCTTTTTCTGTCTTTGTCATATTTTTATGTTTAGTCAGTGGTGTGTGTGTGTGTGTGTGTGTGTGTGTGTGTGTGTGTGTGTGTGTGTGTGTGTGGGGGGATTCCTGTGTTTTGTGGAGTGGAGGAGGTTTGTGATTGCTTTTTATTCTCTGTGGCCCAGATTTATCAAGCCTTGGAGAGTGAATAATTGCACAGTGATAAAGTACCAACCAACCAGCTCCTGTCATTTTTTTAAAAACAGCATGTAACATGACGGATAGAAGCTGATTGGCTGGTACTTTATCACCATGCAATTTATAGCACATCAAACCTGGCAAAGCATCAAACACATCAAAGAAAGAGAAACCTGTACACAGGTATTGAGGGCACTGAAGTAGGGGATGCCTCGCTAAACTGCAGCCCAAAAAATAGGGAAGTCCCTCCACAGAATTACAGAAATGGAATAGGGGTGGAGGCTGCACTCATATATCAGTACATAACCATAGTATAAAATATCAAGATAATTTAATAAAAAAACATAGTAATGCATACATACAACAAAAAGTAAAAAAATTATATGAATTCATATACAGTGGTTAAAAATTAGATATTACCATAGATATCCGGTCAGGACTGAAATAAAACTAAATTGATGGAGTCCGTTCCAATAGTGCCCCTGTAGAATTCATAGTCCAGTGCAACAAGAGTCTCTTTGCAGAGTTAATCCATTTAGAGATGCATGCAATTTACCATTAGAGGAATGATGGTTTAGCAATGTCCTTTTGGTGAATAGGTCCCTCATGCAATACGGTTTTAGGCCGAAAAGTCTCTGGATCTCTTGTAATTCAAAGGTGGTAATCCGGGGCTGGTTCGGTTTCCAATTCAGTAAAGCATCCTGATAATCTGACAACCCTAATGTGTTTCACTGCCTAACATCGCTCCAGTGTGTACCCAGCTTAGGTTTCTGCAGGTAGTGTTTTGGAGGTTTACTTACTATAGTAAAGTGTTGCATTTTGCAAGTTTTATTTTTCATGTATTTGTGTGGCAGTGACAAACTAATACAGTACGAGGACAAACATTTTGTAAATACCTGTGTTTTTGATTGACAGAACCATAGGTTTTTATATTGCAGAAGTTATTTTTATGGTGATGGTTTTTTTTTAACTTGACTATTTAAAATTATGTAAAAGTATATCTTGCAATGATTTTACTGCTAAACTTGTTTTATTTTTACTATTAGATTTTTTTTATATTCTGTCCAATATGTATGTTTTTACCTACAAAACTGGTTGCCTTTATATTTTAAAAACAACTTGACTTGCAGACTGACAGTGCATATGTAGTAGAGTCTTAATTGTGTCATTTATGTTAACAAAACAAAACAAAAAAAGGCCACAAATGCAGATTCATGGGAGATGAGGAGGAAGAGAAGATGGGTCACTTTTTTATTAAGAAGATTTTCAGCATTTTATAGTGAATTTAACATATAATTCTTTGTCCCTCCTGCACACAGCACACGTGATTTCTGGGACATATTCATGACACCTTCCTGGTGAGTCTATGTTTGAGCTCGCAAACAACATTAACATTGCACAATACAAAGCAAGCAATACAAAATATACTTGCCAAATTTTTTAAAAGGCTACAATGGAATGTTTTATTAGTTGTCAGTACATTCAGACTGCTGTATTGTTCACACATATTTGTGATTTTTCAAACACAAAAACTAAAAAAAAAAATGCTACAGTATGTTGTGTACTACATTGACATATAAAACACAATACTATACTTTCATGTATTTCATAGGTTCTGATGACAAGGTTCATGAAGCTGTTAAACCAGTGCTGGATGGTGAGCCTGTTGTTGGGGAAGAAGTCATAGGGGAATATTTACTAAGATTCGTGTTGGAACCGATTTTAGTAGCAATTGAATTTCGACTGACATTGGCCGTGCAAAATTGCAACTTTTTAAATCTGTATTCTGTAATTTACTAATTTTTCGAGTTTGTCCTATTCATATTTTTTGATGTAATTTGTATTTCTGGCTGTGTTTTTATGGCCAAATGTGTTTGTTTTCGGCCGAAGATGGATGTTGTGACCCGTAATTCGTATTTTTCAGGTGCGGCAGTGTTTTGTGGATTTTGCGGCAGCATTTTTCAATTTTTTTTTTATTTTGAAGGTGAAGTGGGATTGGTAATGTGGAATACGTGGGAGTGTCAAAGCGCTGCCATATAAATACGCCCCAAACAGATTGAACCTTGTGGGTTTAGTTAGTGTAGTGGAGAGAGGTAGTGCTGTGAGGAGTTGGTGAGTGTTTTGGATATTTGGGTAGCAATTTCTGAGTGCTGAGCTGTAAAAGTTGTCTTGTCTTTATTGTTGTATTGTTAGTTATTAGTGTGTCATATTTTCTGTCCTAGTTTTTTTCAAGTCTCTTGTCAGTGTGTGTGTGTGTGTGTGTGCTGTGTAGAGGTAGAGAAGGAGTGTGTTTTGTTTGTGTTAATTTTTTAGTGTTAAGTGTTGTTCCTCCTAAGTATGTCTGAGTCAGAGGTTAGTGAGGTTGGAGAGGTGGAGGAGGTTAGTGAGGTGGAGGAGGTTAGTGTGGTGGAGGAGGGTAGTTAGGGGGAGAGGTGGTGAAGGTGGCAGAGGAAGCGCCTGAGCAGCCGCGTAGCAGGATCAAGTCAGGGCGCAATGTGAAGTTCACATTTGCCGAGAATGTTGCCCTGGTGAGGATGATAATGAAATATCATCACCAGCTCTTTGGTCTGGATGCAGCTAAGGTGTCAGCCAGGAAAAAATCTTTAATGTGGAAGAAGGTGGTTGACGCTGTGAATTGTAAATATTGAGGGCGTGGTGAGAACAGAGGAGACATGCAGAAATTGCTTCTTACGAGATCAAGCATCGTGTGAAAGTCAAAATGGTGAAGGAGGCCAAGTCGGCACATCAAATAGGAGGGGGACGGCCATTTATAGCCACTTATTTGGAGTTTGAGGAGCCGCTGCTGAACCTGATCCCTCCAGAGGTAGTGAGGGGGACATATGTACGGGACTCTGATCGTCCCAAGGTGGCTGGTAAGTTAAGTGTTTTAATATATATTTTTTTTGGTTTATAGATTTTTAGCAACAAAAAGCAGTTTGAGTCTGGTTTTGGCATCAATAGTGCTGTCTTATTTTTTAATCTCATCTTCCATTGTGTATTCTGTCCGCACAGAAATGTATGTTGTGTTTATGTTTCTCAACACATCATATTGAAACATTTATTTTTGAATGTGGTTGTCTGAATTAATTTACATGACTTTTGTTTTAGTTTCCTGCACACCAGTCATTAATATGATATATGTCTATTGTGTATAAATATATTTCCTTCCATACAGTCTTTTATAAAATAGTGTATTGTGGACCAAATGAAAATATATGGTGATGTGTGTAATGCATAGGTACGTTGTTATTTTAAGTTATTTTGCAAGCCTTTATATGGTGCCACATGTGGTGATTTTAGTAAAAGCATAGTGTACAATTTGGCAAAACATGAAGCCAGTGTCTTACAGTTCAATACAATAGAGAACAAGTACAGGGTATATAAACATACAGTAGTAGCGTCATTAAACAGAACATTATAAAGTTTCTGCTTGGATGACAGGCTAAGGATTTTGTGTCATCAAAGGAAGTCTTGTTATGTAGATACGAACAGAAAGAGGATTAAAAGCGCATGAGGGAAGTGAAAGCTTACATAGTTTGTAGTAGAGATGAGCGCCTGAAATTTTTCGGGTTTTGTGTTTTGGTTTTGGGTTCGGTTCCGCGGCCGTGTTTTGGGTTCGAACGCGTTTTGGCAAAACCTCACCGAATTTTTTTTGTCGGATTCGGGTGTGTTTTGGATTCGGGTGTTTTTTTCAAAAAACACTAAAAAACAGCTTAAATCATAGAATTTGGGGGTCATTTTGATCCCAAAGTATTATTAACCTCAAAAACCATAATTTACACTCATTTTCAGTCTATTCTGAATACCTCACACCTCACAATATTATTTTTAGTCCTAAAATTTGCACCGAGGTCGCTGTGTGAGTAAGATAAGCGACCCTAGTGGCCGACACAAACACCGGGCCCATCTAGGAGTGGCACTGCAGTGTCACGCAGGATGTCCCTTCCAAAAAACCATCCCCAAACAGCACATGACGCAAAGAAAAAAAGAGGCGCAATGAGGTAGCTGTGTGAGTAAGATTAGCGACCCTAGTGGCCGACACAAACACCGGGCCCATCTAGGAGTGGCACTGCAGTGTCACGCAGGATGGCCCTTCCAAAAAACCCTCCCCAAACAGCACATGACGCAAAGAAAAAAAGAGGCGCAATGAGGTAGCTGTGTGAGTAAGATTAGCGACCCTAGTGGCCGACACAAACACCGGGCCCATCTAGGAGTGGCACTGCAGTGTCACGCAGGATGTCCCTTCCAAAAAACCCTCCCCAAACAGCACATGACGCAAAGAAAAAAAGAGGCGCAATGAGGTAGCTGACTGTGTGAGTAAGATTAGCGACCCTAGTGGCCGACACAAACACCGGGCCCATTTAGGAGTGGCACTGCAGTGTCACGCAGGATGTCCCTTCCAAAAAACCCTCCCCAATCAGCACATGATGCAAAGAAAAAGGTTAGGTGGTATACAATTATGGACGGGCTGCCGAGTGCCGACACAGAGGTAGCCACAGCCGTGAACTACCGCACTGTACTGTGTCTGCTGCTAATATATAGACTGGTTGATAAAGAGATAGTATACTCGTAACTAGTATGTATGTATAAAGAAAGAAAAAAAAACCACGGTTAGGTGGTATATACAATTATGGACGGGCTGCCGAGTGCCGACGCAGAGGTAGCCACAGCCGTGAACTACCGCACTGTACTGTGTCTGCTGCTAATATATAGACTGGTTGATAAAGAGATAGTATACTCGTAACTAGTATGTATGTATAAAGAAAGAAAAAAAAACCACGGTTAGGTGGTATATACAATTATGGACGGGCTGCCGAGTGCCGACACAGAGGTAGCCACAGCCGTGAACTACCGCACTGTACTGTGTCTGCTGCTAATATATAGACTGGTTGATAAAGAGATAGTATACTCGTAACTAGTATGTATGTATAAAGAAAGAAAAAAAAAACACGGTTAGGTGGTATATACAATTATGGACGGGCTGCCGAGTGCCGACACAGAGGTAGCCACAGCCGTGAACTACCGCACTGTACTGTGTCTGCTGCTAATATATAGACTGGTTGATAAAGAGATAGTATACTCGTAACTAGTATGTATGTATAAAGAAAGAAAAAAAAACCACGGTTAGGTGGTATATACAATTATGGACGGGCTGCCGAGTGCCGACACAGAGGTAGCCACAGCCGTGAACTACCGCACTGTACTGTGTCTGCTGCTAATATATAGACTGGTTGATAAAGAGATAGTATACTCGTAACTAGTATGTATGTATAAAGAAAGAAAAAAAAAACCACGGTTAGGTGGTATATACAATTATGGACGGGCTGCCGAGTGCCGACACAGAGGTAGCCACAGCCGTGAACTACCGCACTGTACTGTGTCTGCTGCTAATATATAGACTGGTTGATAAAGAGATAGTATACTCGTAACTAGTATGTATGTATAAAGAAAGAAAAAAAACCCACGGTTAGGTGGTATATACAATTATGGACGGGCTGCCGAGTGCCGACACAGAGGTAGCCACAGCCGTGAACTACCGCACTGTACTGTGTCTGCTGCTAATATATAGACTGGTTGATAAAGAGATAGTATACTCGTAACTAGTATGTATGTATAAAGAAAGAAAAAAAAACCACGGTTAGGTGGTATATACAATTATGGACGGGCTGCCGAGTGCCGACACAGAGGTAGCCACAGCCGTGAACTACCGCACTGTACTGTGTCTGCTGCTAATATAGACTGGTTGATAAAGAGATAGTATACTCGTAACTAGTATGTATGTATAAAGAAAGAAAAAAAAACCACGGTTAGGTGGTATATACAATTATGGACGGGCTGCCGAGTGCCGACACAGAGGTAGCCACAGCCGTGAACTACCGCACTGTACTGTGTCTGCTGCTAATATATAGACTGGTTGATAAAGAGATAGTATACTCGTAACTAGTATGTATGTATAAAGAAAGAAAAAAAAACCACGGTTAGGTGGTATATACAATTATGGACGGGCTGCCGTGTGCCGACACAGAGGTAGCCACAGCCGTGAACTACCGCACTGTACTGTGTCTGCTGCTAATATAGACTGGTTGATAAAGAGATAGTATACTCGTAACTAGTATGTATGTATAAAGAAAGAAAAAAAAACCACGGTTAGGTGGTATATACAATTATGGACGGGCTGCCGAGTGCCGACACAGAGGTAGCCACAGCCGTGAACTACCGCACTGTACTGTGTCTGCTGCTAATATATAGACTGGTTGATAAAGAGATAGTATACTACTAATATTATATATACTGGTGGTCAGGTCACTGGTCACTAGTCACACTGGCAGTGGCACTCCTGCAGCAAAAGTGTGCACTGTTTAATTTTAATATAATATTATGTACTCCTGGCTCCTGCTATAACCTATAACTGGCACTGCAGTAGTGCTCCCCAGTCTCCCCCACAATTATAAGCTGTGTGAGCTGAGCAGTCAGACAGATATATAATATATATAGATGATGCAGCACACTGGCCTGAGCCTGAGCAGTGCACACAGATATGGTATGTGACTGACTGAGTCACTGTGTGTATCGCTTTTTTCAGGCAGAGAACGGATATATTAAATAAACTGCACTGTGTGTCTGGTGGTCACTCACTATATAATATATTATGTACTCCTGGCTCCTGCTATAACCTATAACTGGCACTGCAGTAGTGCTCCCCAGTCTCCCCCACAATTATAAGCTGTGTGAGCAGAGCAGTCAGACAGATATATATAATATTATATATAGATAATAGATGATGCAGCACACTGGCCTGAGCCTGAGCAGTGCACACAGATATGGTATGTGACTGAGTCACTGTGTGCTGTGTATCGCTTTTTTCAGGCAGAGAACGGATTATAAATAAAACTGGTGGTCACTGGTCACTATCAGCAAAACTCTGCACTGTACTGAGTACTCCTAATGCTCCCCAAAATTAGTAAATCAAGTGTCTCTCTAATCTATTCTAAACGGAGAGGACGCCAGCCACGTCCTCTCCCTATCAATCTCAATGCACGTGTGAAAAATGGCGGCGACGCGCGGCTCCTTATATAGAATCCGAGTCTCGCGATAGAATCCGAGCCTCGCGAGAATCCGACAGCGTCATGATGACGTTCGGGCGCGCTCGGGTTAACCGAGCAAGGCGGGAAGATCCGAGTCGCTCGGACCCGTGAAAAAAAACATGAAGTTCTGGCGGGTTCGGATTCAGAGAAACCGAACCCGCTCATCTCTAGTTTGTAGTTGTGTTTAAATGTTTGCCTTGTGTTTCTGAAAATATGTTTTGCTTAGTGATTGTTAAAATGTGCAATATGGCAAACATCAGCTTAGGCAGGCCCAGCGCTACCTGTTCAGCAAAGGGATGCAGAGCAGGTAGGCGCCAGGCAGGAGATGCACTCTATATGCTCTGCATACCTGCTGCTGCCCCCCTGCTGCTGCCGGCTGCTAAGCCTGTCACTGCATGACAGGCATCGGAACCAGCAGCTGAAAGCATCCCCTCCCCTCCTATGACAGATCTTATGGAGGGGGTTGGGCTACATGGATGGAGGGGGCGGGCATAAATGGGCAGAAGGGTTGGGGCAACATGGGACTACAAGACTGCAGTGCCACAAAGGAGGACATGCTGCTCCAGATCCTGCCAGCCAGGGAGAGTAACAGAGAAAGTGTGTGTGTGTTTATGTGTGTGGGTGTGTGTGTGTGTATATGTATGTATGTGTATTTATGTATGTGCATGCAGGGTTGGACTGGCACACAGGGGACCCCACCTTATGTGGGCCCTCCTCCTCCTCTAGGGATCAGGTTCCAGACTTTATCCAGGTGCACTTGAATTATGCATTATACATATGTTACATTCTACTTCACAAGAATATGATTTATTATATAGTTACACAGAAAATGTACTCTTTAATGGTTAGTCAAACCTCTGTGGTTGCTGGCCACTCCCTTAAGCATGGGTCTGTACAACAGCATTCCCCCAGTGGGCCCTCCATGCCCCAGTCCAACACTGTGCATGTGTGTGAAGTAGGGGTGTGTGTGAATAAACTGCACTTCTGTGGGCATTACATGTAAGCTGCGCTACTACTGGGGCGTTACTACTGGGGCATTACGTGTAAGATGTAGTACTACTGGGGTATTACTACTGGGGTATTACATGTAAGCTGCATTACTACTGGGGCGTTACTACTGGGGCATTACATGTAAGCTGCATTACTACTGGGGCGTTACTACTGGGGCATTACATGTAAGCTGCGCTACTACTGGGGCATTACTACTGGGGCATTACATGTAAGATGTACTACTACTGGGGCATTACTACTGGGGCATTACGTGTAAGATGTAGTACTACTGGGGCATTACTACTAGGGCATTACGTGTAAGCTGCATTACTACTGGGGCGTTACTACTGGGGCATTACGTGTAAGATGTGGTACTACTGGGGCGTTACTACTGGGGCGTTACATGCAAGCTGCGCTACTACTGGGGCGTTACTACTGGGGCATTACGTGTAAGCTGCGCTACTACTGGGGCGTTACTACTGAGGCATTACGTGTAAGATGTGGTACTACTGGGGCATTACTACTGAGGCATTACGTGTAAGATGTAGTACTACTGGGGCATTACTACTGGGGCATTACATGTAAGCTGCGCTACTACTGGGGCGTTACTACTGGGGCATTACGTGTAAGATGTGGTACTACTGGGGCATTACTACTGGGGCGTTACGTGTAAGCTGCGCTTATACTGGGGCATTACTACTGGGGCGTTACGTGTAAGCTGCATTACTACTGGGGCATTACGTGTAAGCTGCATTACTACTGGGGCGTTACGTGTAAGCTGCGCTTATACTGGGGCATTACTACTGGGGCGTTACGTGTAAGCTGCATTACTACTGGGGCATTACGTGTAAGCTGTTCTTCTACTGGGGCATTGCTACTAGGGCATTACATGCAAGATGTGCTACTAATGGGGCGTTTCTACTGTGGCATTACTACTGGGGTGTTACTTGCAAACTGCGCTACTACTGGGGCATTACATGTAAGCTGCATTACTACTGGGGCGTTACTTTTGGGGCATTACATGTAAACTGCATTACTACTGGGGCGTTACTACTGGGGCATTACATGTAAGCTGCATTACTACTGGGGCATTACTTGTAAGCTGTTCTTCTACTGGGGCGTTGCTACTAGTGCATTACATGCAAGCTGTGCTACTAATGGGGCATTACTACTGTGGCATTAATACTGGGGTGTTATGTGCAAACTGCGCTACTACTAGTGCATTACAGCTGGGGCGTTACTTTTGGGGCGTTACATGTAAACTGCATGACTACTTAGGGTGTTACAACTGGGGAATTACTACTGGGGTGTTACGTGCAAACTGTGATACTACTGGGGCGTTACATGTAAGCTGCATTACTACTGGGGCGTTACTTCTGGGGCGTTACATGTAAGCTGCATTACTCCTGGGGCATTACATGTAAGCTGCGCTACTACTGGGTCATTATTACTGGGGCGTTACGTGTTAGCTGAGCTACTACTGGGGCGTTACTACTGGGGCATTACATGTAAGCTGCATTATTACTGGGGCGTTACTACTGTGGTGTTACGTGCAAGCTGTGCTACTACTGGGGCGTTACTACTGAGGCATTACATGTAAGCTGCATTACTACTGGGGCATTAGTACTGAGGCATTACATGTAAGCTGCATTACTACTGGGGTGTTATGTGCAAGCTGCGCTACTACTGGGGCATTACTACTGGGGTGTTACAGGTAAACTGCATTATTATTGGGGTGTTATGTCTAAGCTGCGCTACTACTGGGGTGTTACTACAGGGGAATTATGTGTAAGCTGCGCTACTACTGGGCTGTTACTACTGGGGCATTATGTGTAAGCTGTGCTGCTACTGTGGTGTTACTACTGGGGCATTATGTGTAAGCTGCGCTACTACTGGGGTGTTACTACTGGGGCGTTACTACTTGGGTGTTACGTGCAAACTGCACTACCACTGGGTCATTTCTGATGGGGCGTTACATGTAAGCTGAATTACTATTGGGGTGTTATGTGTAAGTAGCGCCACTACTGGAGGTGTTTTAAATGGGCGGTACAATTTGCTGGCCATGCCCTTTCCTTGTGAGACCACGTCCCTTGTTTGACGTGCGCTGTCCCTTTGGAAAGTATGGGAGGCACAAATTTATAGTTTGCAGGGGGGCGCCGAACACCGTAGCATCGGCCCTGAGCTTAGGAGTAATGTGTCGGCACATTTGAATGTAGTGGTTTTTGTAGGTTAAAATGTTAAAGTGCATTCTATCCTTTTGCAGTGTCTAAACAGTCACAAAGACCTTCTGGCCATACCTCCACTCTGACTGAAGCAGAGGATGCTGCTGATGCTGGTAAGTATATCAACCTTGGGTGTATTTTAGCCACAATGTTGAACCAAAAATAACTCAAACACTTTTTCCCAAAGGACCATCCACACACAAATTGCCCCCGCAGAAGCACAGTCTGGGTGTGTCTTCCAGAACACAACTACAGCCATCACCACGACGACACATATCCCAGGTCTCAGCTGTGCCCACATAGCAGCCGCTGGACAGTCAGCCACCCATGTCACCGCATTCACCAGAGCTGCCAGGTGAGTTAATTTGTACAAACACACAACACTCATATTTACACACACACTTTACACTACTCCAAACAGTGCTAAATATGCTGTACTATTGTTGTCCTACTTAAGATGCTATGTTGCCCTTAACAACCAATCACATGAAACGTGACAATTATGTTTCACCTTCAAGAATGAAACACATGAAATGTGAATTAATGATATATCCTATATCCCACATTTTTGAGAAATGGAAACTTACTTCAAATACTCCAATGTTATAAAAATGATTTATGAATCAAATTAGTGCAAAACTTAAGCGGTAAATATTTCACCACAAACTAAATGGACACTATTGCCTCAAAACACTTAGGCCAACAAATGTGAGGTGCATATGTTAAAAACAGAAGAAACAATATATGAGACAAATCTAGGTTTTCCAACACACAGAAATAAATCGAATACAATAAACAATAGTAGCACTAATAAAACAACACATTTGCAAAACAAAATAATTTGTAAATATTCTACTTACACACAACTGCTTTCTATTTTCAGCAGACACGAATCTTCAGGCAAGTCAGCCAGGGCAACTGCAGGACAGACAATGAGGAAACATTTACCCCCAAACTCACTGCCATACCCCCGCCAGACCCAACATCCACACAGTTTGCAACTCTGCCACTCACCAGACACCTGAGCAGGACAGAAGCCCGACCACACCTATAGCACAGTCTCAAGACCAGGCATTTTGGGACAGCTGGTCCACCCAGCAAGCAAATAATTTAGATTGTTTGCGTAGACAAATGCAATATATTTCCAGTCTTGAGCATTATGTTCCACGTCTCTGCAGAAGCAACAGCAAACAAATGAACTCACCTGAATGGCAAACACATTAGAATTAATGAGGGCAGACAATAATCACATGATAGATACATACCTACGAGTCATGGATGACAATCACAGGCTCCATCAAACCTACTAGCAGATATTGACTGCAACACAAACCACACAAGACACCATGGTCAGAATCACGGAGAGCCACACGTCTGCAACTAGAGACTTAACTTTGACTCTGACTACACTAACCCAGCATCTCACTCATCAAGGTGAGCACACAAGTTCCAGTTCCTCTACCACAACCCCTTTAGTGACACCTGTAATGTCCCCTCCCAGACGTGCTGGCCGAACTCATACAGACACCAGTGGTAAAGGCCCATCCACCTCAAGAGGCCGACCTGCAAAATAAATTAACATAATCATGTGTGGAAATTCTTAAATGAAAATGTTATGCTAGTTGCATTTTTGATGTTGCACTCACAAGTGTGAGAAGTGGTTTTTGTTTTATAACTAAATTGTTTGTAAAACTAATGTACCAGTAAAAACAAGGTACAACATGATACAGTTGTTTGGATATTGTTTACATAACAATTTACTTAGAGTTGTTTAAGGAAATCATATGCATGCTCACAATCAGGCAACATATCTTACACATGCAGCAGAGGTTAAGTATTTATATTTTTACAAAAGTATTTTACATGACATCATTCTATTAGGTAACATTACCTTAGGATTATGTTTATGCATGAGGTAACATTCATAAACACAAAACAGCACAACATAAATGCTGTGCAAATATAATGTTTACAATAACAGGACTGGATTTTTTGAACATTTGTAACAATAAAAACAACAAAACAAAGGGGGTAATTCCAAGTTGATCGCAGCAGGAATTATGTTAGCAATTGGGCAAAACCATGTGCACTGCAGGAGGGGGGGGGGGGGGGGCAGATATAACATGTGCAGAGAGAGTTAGATTTCGGTGTGTGGTGTGGTGTGTTCAATCTGTAATCTAATTTGCAATGTAATAATAAAGCAGCCAGTATTTACCCTGCACAGAAACAAAATTACCCTCCCAAATCTTACTGTCTCTACACCACGTTGTATCTGCCCCCCCCCCCTGTAGTGCACATGGTTTTGCCCAACTGCTAAAAAAATTCCTGCTGCGATCAACTTGGAATTACCCCCAAAGTGTACTGTTGATCAAAACATAACAGGTATCCTACAAAACACACACAATACAGTCACAACCATAAAGGAACCTTATTATACTTACCTTAGTAATTGAAGAGTAGTGATAGATGTCAAACACACTATTTTAAATGTGAACTTTTATAAGATTCGAGGATATTTGCGGCCGACTTTAAGGTGTTAACGACCGAAAACACAAATACGAATCCTTAGTAAATTACCGTGTTATATTAAATAACAATCGTATTTGACCGATGGTGTATTAATTCGTATTTGTGTTCGCAGCTGTGTAAAAAAATATGAATGCAACAAACATGGCTGACTTTCTTGGATAGTAAATCCCGAGATGCCACTTAGAGTAAAAAACGGAACTCGAATGGATTCTAATTAATTTGGGACCTTAGTAAATATACCCCATACGGTTAATGATTTTGTATCTTGTCATTGTTAGGCAACTTAGCACTATGTGTTTGTTACACCAAGAGCTGGTAAAAGGGTCTTCCACAAACAACAGCCACTCCTTTTCCCTTAGAGCTGTATTTACAAACCGGTAATTGAAATGCTGCCTGGACTTAAACCTCTAGTAGGAAGGGCAAACACAATAGGCTGGAAACCACAAGATATTTTACCTGGAGTGCAGCAGCTGACAAGGCAAGGGTTAGTTGCAGACAGCCAGGAATCAGAATGACTTGCCAGGGCTATGCTTCATAACAAACAGTCTTTGGCTAGGTTATGCAGACAAGGCTGGTGTAACTGAAGACAGCAGCACTTGAATAAAACTAGATACAAAGCAGGAGTTAATTGCAGGTCAGGTCAGCAGGATCTGCTGGCTGAAGACTTCTGAACTAAGAGGGTACAGTATTCACAGTAGCCAAGTGGTGGTTAACTGCTGGGATAATCAGGTACAGAGTGTGTTTTGATTAAAAGTAGAGTGCTGCCAGTATGAACTAAGTTGAAGAGAGACTTACTAGATGTCCAGGCTGCAGATTGCAATAACACAAAGAGGATAAGATTTAGTTTGAGTACTGGATATACTGAAGTCTTGTGACTTACAGGCATGGGTGGAGTAAATATATTCTATTGCAGAAGGCATCCAAGGACTGGAGGGATATAGTCACAAATAATTGAGAGTAGCCTGGTCATAAATCAGGAACCATTATATGAGAGTAACTGGAGGGCCACAGCAAGAAAATTACATGGAGCAGAAATTGACACAGAATATCAGGTACAGGATAGGATCCAACAGGGCACAGGTGTAGGATTGTATGGGACATCACACATAGGACTGAGGTAGGATACATAAATATAGATACACAATGGCAGGACATCAGAACATACTGTAGGAACAGACTGTGAGACTAGGAACTGTACAGATTGCAGTGACCATGTGACAAACTTTACTAGGTAACGGGAACTAGGGAGTATCACCAGCAACAGAAACTTGTCAAAATCCCTAATGAAAGGGAGAGAGATTAATCACAGTAGTCATCAGGCTAGAGTCAGATACTGAGGCATTCCAAACAGCTGTGCTACTACACATAGCAGCCAGCATTCTAGTTGCTAGAAGACATACAAAAATACAAACAGGATGTGTTGCAGCAGTGACTCATAACAGTACCCGCCCACCTCCTCCTGATACCAAGTCCAAATCCAAGGTGAACTGAGGACTTGATAAGACTAGACAGAAGGACAAGGCATATTTAAAGATTTCTAGTGTGACTTTTTCTTCTTTATGCGAGGTTACAGAGGTATGACTAAGGTAAGCCCAAATACATTATCCAAGCTGATTGTACCATTCAGCAATGCAATTTATCCATCTTCAGAATCGAATTCCAAGTTTGAGTCTACGTCCAATGGTAGAATCACAGTGATCCTCTTAGAGGCAGACGGTATCATAGAAACACGGTTTAATTTGGCATAGGCAGACTTGACAGTTACTAGATACAGTAGGTCAGCATTTTCAGAACTTCTTTACAAGAGGCAGACAGTAAGGCATAGCCATTAGTTTAACTCTGGGCTTGAGGCCTAGGTAAATATATTACTGTGCTGTAATCAACCTGAAACTGACAATAACTCAGATTTCGGGATCTTGCAGACTTTACCACTATGCTGGTAAATGAACCCTTGGTAGGTGAAACAGAACTCTCAGAAGATCCAGAATGAACACTGACTCTGGTCCACCAAACCTCTTGACCACAGCTTGGCTGAAAGTCCCCAAGTCCTACAGAATTGGATCACTGGACACAATTAACTGGTCAGTCCACTTCCTAGCCTCATAGCCTTCTCTCTGAATGACATAAGGAGTATCACCAACTTTGCTGGAGAACACAGTGTAGCTGCAGCTAGAAACTGTAACATTAGCTCATTAAACTGTTCCAGTAGCATGTAGATGATGATTGGATCCGTATCTTGTTCTTTAGGAGGAGATTTTGATTTGCATGCTGAAATATTTGGCTGGGATGCCTCCTCAAATTTAGCAGTGTCAAATGCCCCATCAAGTGCAACAGAAACAGATGCCTTTCAAGGGACATGACATGAAACACCCCTTCTGAGATCACAGCTGGAATCTTTCCTTCTGGAGACTAAACAGGATCTACCGTTCCTGGGGTCTCTTCTGGAATATCCATTTCTTGGTTATCAGTTGGAGTCTTTATTCTTTGGAACTCAAATCTACCCCTCCTGAAAGACCCCCCTTCCTGGAGTCAGTACATTAAATAGCTCTACTGAGGTCAGGGCATTGGATATTTCACCTGGTATCTGGTCATTGGCTGAGACATTGGCCTGTCCACCTGGGGACACACCATTGGCTGAGGCATAGGCCATCCCTATTGGGTCTTCAGGACTAGATATGGAAGCAGAAACATCTCCTAAAGCTACATAACTTGACATAGAGATGTACTCCCCTTCTGCTATTTCTGAACTTGCATCTTCTCACGCTACAGGACTGGATGAACCACCAGGGATTGCAGTGTTTGATGACTCTCCTAGGGCTGTAGGACTAGGTATTACCATGGGATTGAGGGATTTGCATACCCTCAGTTGGTTCCCAAACCTTAACCTGGAGTTTCTGGTCATAGGACCTCAGTTATAAACCTGATACTCCTTTTGGGAACCTTTGAATTATCATTGGAAGTGATGGAGTCTGGACCACTTAAGATGAATTGTCTGCCTGAACATTGATATGTTGAACGTAGCTTTTTCCTGATTTTCAGAGGGAGCAGTCCATTAAAAAGTGACTTGCTTCCACAATACAAGCACAGTAGATTGTCATTCCATCGCTGATGCTCAGAATGGGAAAGCTTTGGAAGCAAGCAACTCTGGATTCTCCTTTCAGTCAGTACAGAAGGAGTCACCACAGAACTAGGGGAATCAGAGCCCTACTGAGGTCATTTCTGTCTCAGTAAATTGGGTAGTGACTTTCATGGCATCCAAGGGATGTCCAGTCATTTTAGAAATTAGTCAACTTTTTTCTGAAAATGGTTTTTAAAACTGCTCTAATAGAGAATGCTGTAGAAATACATTTTTGGGAAGCTCAACTGAGCATAATGGTTATACATCAGCATGCAGCAACATCCAAACACCTATAATGGTGACAACACCACCCCTATGAACAGCCCACACCAGAGGTAGATCTCAGCAGGCCTGTGGTGCAGATAGCTGCAAGTAGTGACCTACTTAATCTGTTGAAAAAAACAGCATAGTTAATTTGGTTACTTACATATATTTTTCACATAATTTATTGTGATAATTATATTGTTGTACATCATTGTGTACTTTGTTACTAAAGTGTAGTGACATACTGTGCCGTACAGTAGTATATTCTTAAGTGCAATCTTTCCTGCATGTTTGTCCTTTGCAAAAGTATTCATTTATTAACAGTTTCTTATATAGCGCAGCAAATTCCGTTTCGCTTTACAATTGGACACAATGATAAAACAAAACTGGGTAATAAACAAACAGTCATAGAGGTATGAGGGCCCTGCTCACAAGCTAATAATCTATAGGTAAAAGTAAGGATTTATTTAAAATAAATTTCTTTTTTGCAAATCTTTGTGTGCTTTTTTTAGTACAAAACTCATTTATTCAATTATTCTTCACAGTATTCATGGACTAGGTATACGTGATTGCTATATATTTTTTATATTTGCAACATAAAAGTAACCAACATGTCACAAACATGCTGATGGTGGTTTCTTTTAGCATTCTAATTTGGGCCAAGTTTGACCAGAGTTTGCTAAAATCATGGGCATATTTGATACATTTTTGCATTGTATTAATCCCTATGGAAAGTACTCACTAGTTTGGCCAATGGTGTATCTGATAGTATTTGCATGATAGAATGTTTTTGGAAGTTTGATTTAATAGAACATTCCTATGTTTACTTTTAGTACATTTCTGTGTTTGAAAAAATGGCTAATATGCCAGACAATGCTTACTTATTTCTTAGTATTGTTTTTCCCCTGGTGTAAACCTGGTTGACATGTTAGCCTTGCAAAGCTAAATGCATTTTGAGACAATAATAGGTAGAATCATATGCTGGTCAGCTCGTCCCCATATTCACCAAGATCTTCAACAAAATGCTGCAGCTACAGAAAGTCCCTTTCTGCCTCAAAAGGTCCACTATTGTCCTGGTCCCCAATAAACCCTCTATCACGTACCTGAACAACTATAAGCTGATAGCACTGATGTTTGTGGTTATGAAAACATTCGATCATCTGGTTTTGAATCACCTAAAAACTGTGACTGGTCCCCACCTGTATCCCCTACAGTTTGCCTATCGATCATATCGGTGTGTCAATTATTCAGTTAACCTGGTCCTGCACTACATTCTACAGCACATAGACAGGCCCAGTACCTAAACGAGGGTCCTTTTTGTTGATTTCAGCTTTGCCTTCAGTACAGTTGTCCCCAGCATCCTCTACCCCAAATTACTTTGGATAGGGGTCCCTGAAGCTACTTGTTCCTAGATAGTAGACTTACTGACAGATAGGACACAGGTGGTAAAAGCGGGGGAATTTACCTCTCAAGCGCAGTCCATTAGTACAAAGACCCCTGAGGGCTGTGTCCTCTGACCCTACTCTTCTCCCTGTACACAAATGACTGCACCTCAGAGGTATAATCAGCAAAGATAATAGAATTCGCTGATGACACCACCACCACAGCATGTTTAAATTACAGTAACAAATCATCCTATAGATGGGAAGTAGACCGGTTGGCCCAGTGGTGCAGCCACAACAACCTTAATCTCAACCCCCTCAAAACTGTTGAGATGATAGTGGACTTCATAAGTCAGCTAGTGAATCTCTGCTAACAATTGCTGACAATGTGATATCGCTAGTGGACTGTCAGGAATCAGCGATCAATGGCATCTCACTTACTGGCGCGCTGGTGTGCAGGCCTCCGGAGGTCACGGTCCCAGTTTGCAGCTGCCTGAATGCTCTGTCTGTGGGCATGGTGCCCATTATCATTGTGTACCCCTGATGTCCATCTAGTGTGTACCCACCATCTGTGCAGCATGGGCACTGCCATGACACTTGCGGTCAGCTGATCTGGAACACCCAATCCTGCACTGTTCTGCACACATGACTCAAGCATCCAATGTCTGCTGACCAGCGGGTATAAATCCAGAACATTGGCTCAGTCTCATTGCCTTGAACAATGCGTCACGTCCAGTGTACAGTGTCTCCTGGCTCCAGTCTTCTGTCTCCAGTGACATCCCTGCTCCAGTGTTTCCGTGGAACTACAGGCTCCATCCATCCAGCTCTGCTACAGCTCCTTCCACAGTCGGATCCCACCTCTGCATGCAGTAAGAGACTCTCTATAGGTGCTACTTACCATTCTCATCTGTGTGTTGTTTATATGAATTCAGCACTGTGCTATTCCATCTGGCACTTAAAACAACCAGCTTGCAATATGCAAACTGTCTCCTGCTTTGGCCTTGCTTGGCTTTGTGGACTTCTGATTACTGTATATACAGACTGTGTGAATTCATTGCTGTTGGTTTCCAAACCAATCACTGGAGTTACTATTGCCTGTGTTCATTGTCATCAGTTGCATTACCATCATTGACCTGGCTCCTGTTTCTCAAAAATTTGATAAACATATATATTGAGAACGATATATCATGGTGCACGTTATTCAGTAACATTTTTTGTGCTTTTTCGAGTACACTAAGTGATATTCAGGTACTTTCAAGTACACATCCATCATCCTAATATATGATTTGCAAGACTGTCTGTATGTGCAGATTGATTGTACATGTGAAGAATGGATTCACCTATGGTCAGACCACACTGAGTATGCCCAATCTCATCTGACCTTGGAAGCCATACACTGCAGGGCCTGGACAGTACCTGGATGGGCGACCACCAGAGAATACTAGGTACCGTAGGTATTTTACTCTCCCGAATTGGTGATTTATTCACTTATACAAGATCATTACTTTTTGACACAAGCTGAACCTAAGAGAGCTACTTATTCACATTAATATATTTCCTGGTTAGGAAAATAAAATTATTTTTGTGATTATAAAGGGAACATAATATTTTTGCTCAGTCACATAATCTATTTTTTTGCCTAGAAATTATAGAATTTGTGCATTTATTTGATATACACCAAATGCCTTTCTTTCCCCTTTTTTTCTCTCCCCTTTCTTTAGTATACAGGTTGAGTAACCCTTATCCAAAACGCTTGGGACAAGAAGTATTTTGGATATCGGATTTTTCCGTATTTTGGAATAATTGCATACCATAATGAGATATCATGGTGATGGGACCTAACTTTAAGCACAGAATGCATTTATGTTTCATATACACCTTATACGCACAGCCTGAAGGTCATTTTAGTCAATATTTGTAATAACTTTGTGTGAAACATCCCACAGAAGCTTCTGCTCCTCCTCTACTCTGTTATTGTGGAGTCGGTACTGTGCTCATTGATACTGGTGTGGTATGGCTCCACCAGCACGAGGGACAGATGCAGGCTCCAAAAGGTGGTCAGAACCTCAGTCCAGGACCTGTACTTGTCCAGAGCTAAAATGAAAGCAACAAAGATAGTAAAGGACCAGCTACACCACAGCCACAGCATGTTTAACTTGCTTCCTTCAGGCAGGAGGTAAAGGGCTGTCCCTGCTGGGTCCACCAGAAGCCTCAAAAGATTCTTTCCCCAAGCAGTCTGCCTGCTGAATTCCTGAACTTTGGCTGACTAGATGTACTTGTAACTCACTTGTGTCCCTACAATATACCTATCTGTCTGACTCTACTTGCCCCCACCTGCTTATCTGTTACATACATGCCTCCAAGCCTCTCAGCAGCCTCCCCATGGTAGAGATGGTGGAGAGACCACTGAGAATCCTGGAAAACACAGGACAAGTGAGTCTAATTATTTTTTTTATTATATACTGCGGGCATTGGGAGATCTCATAATCGCCGTAATCCAAATCATTGAGCGTGGCAACATCTGTACCTTCAGAATCAGAATCAGCTTTATTGGCAAGGTATACTTGAGTATACTAGGAGTTTGTCTTCAGTTTGCTATACAATAGTCATGTAAGTAACAGATATTTTTAACTCTCTTATTTGTACATTGATATCCTTTCTGTCCCAAAGAGGCCATTTAACTCTTTAATTACACATTTACCTTGATCTAGATAATACTGTCCTGGTTGCTGCTATTAACCATTGGTGGTTACCACATCAGCCATAACACACCTTACATACCTCCTACCTATGCAATGTTCCTCTTCCACTGAATTACAATCAATGACGTCACACTGTTTTCTGCAACTACAAATTCATGCTCTCATCGAACAGTTCTGCCATGTCACTCTTATCTTCCCTGTCAGGCATTCTGTCTTTCCTCACCCCCCCCCCCCCCCCAATCTGTTCTTGACTTTCTACACACTCCACCTCCAAAATCCAGGAGCTAATTCAGAGGTGAACGCTATTGTTGCAACCACTTCATCTTTGTATACAGCTGCTGTGTGACAATATGGTAACGCCTCAGGAGGCATCTTGTGTAAAAAGATGCCTCCTGTTGTTGAAAAAAAAAACAAGCAACTCAGGTTCTGGGATACAATGTGTTAAATACGGAGACTGACACAGGACATTTCAAAAGAGATAAGTATTTATTTAGGTTACAACAATAAAAACATGCAAGTAACAAGTTATACTCAGTTACAATAATAGAAAGAACAAATTAGAATACTTATCTTCTTTCCTTGATGTACAGTAAGTGGTCAGAGCTGTTGTGCAGGAGGGTTGTGGATTATACACAGAACAATGATTGCTGGAATATCTTATGAATGGTTAGAAAATAAGTAGTTATAAAAATGATTATGAATGATCTGCTGTGTACACAGAAACACCCAAAAATCTAGTTCTAGGATTTATAAAATGTATCCCATTTACTGTATGTTTCAATAAGTGCAAATTCTCATGCGTGTAATCCCACAGTATTAATGTTACCTTTTATTTATTAGGTACCGCAAAATGTATACACCGTTGTACAGAATACACATACAAAACACTTCTCTTTTACAGGGCATCACAGTAGGGTTTAAATACAATACATAAAGGAACGCCATAATATAACTGTCAAAAATTTACACCAGACTGGAAAGGACAGGGAATTTGGGCATGGATATGGCAACTCACTGATGATAGCTGGAGTCAAAGGTGGGAGTCAATGCAGTGCAGTGATACTGTACCCAGCATGTGGGCAAGCTACAAGAATCAGAGTGGCTGTAGGAAGGAGACAAGGCCACGGAGTACTGGTGAGAGGCGGTGTACCAAGGAAGAACAAGAAGGAGGAGCTTACATTCTAAAGAGAAGGGAAGAACAGCAGCAAGGTGACCAGAGAAATATACATTGTGCAAGGTTAGAGAATCAAATAAACAGGAAGGATGAAATGCTTTAATAATAAGGCATATTTTAAACCCTTTAAAAAGCATCAGTATTAATATAAGCCTTAATGTGGAGAGTGAAGGAGAGAGCGAATGTTAGGATGACAAAGAGGCAACAGACTTGAGGGACAGAAGATATGGTCATGTTATCACTGGATGATGAGGGTATATCAGCATATTGTAATATCCTTCTGAGAAATTAAGAAATAATAGTAAATGGTTTTGCAAATAAAAAGAAACAGTAATTAAATTAAATGATTTATATAAAAACATGGATCATATTTTATATTTTAATGCCTGTACAAGATCCCAATATCTCGGTGCAATGACAGATGTCCTCCTGGGTACAGAAAAGCTTTTAATGGAGGATTCCATGTCTGCTGCTATGACTGTGTCCCATGTTCTGAGGGAGAAATATCTAATACAACAGGTAGGAATATGTTACAGTATATACAGAAGATAAATCTTCATATGTAAATAAAGATTTTACAATTATCATAGCAAAATATCAGTATAGAAGACAAACTGTATGATAGAATAAAAACTCAATACAAATAGCACAAAACTATGTTGGTGTTCTCACATTAAAGTATAAAATACCACATTACAAGTTCACTACATATTATATTGCTGTATTTTGTTAATTATCACTTTTTATTGAGAGACACAAGTATTTCATTAATGAAACAAATACTCTGATACCCCCATTTGGATAAATACCCCATAAAACATTTCAGAAGAACAAATGTCCAATGCTCCCATTGCTGACAAAACACATTATTTATTTTTAAATTTATATTAAACATATATTCTGTCTAACTGTTTATAAAGAACAAAATATCTGACCCACTGAGATTATATGTATGCTTTTATATTACATCTTAGACAGTGATATCTGCCATAGATGTCCTGATGAAGAGTGGCCGGATGAGAGAAAAATTAGATGTGTTCCCAAAATATATGACTTTCTGTCCTATGAAAAGGACTTTGTGGTGCAAATATCTGCAGTAACAGCTTCATCATTCTCTGCCATAACATTATTTATATTAGGGAACTTTATTTATTACTGGAACACTCCAATTGTGAAAGCCAATAACCGGGCTGTGAGCTTCATTCTCCTGATCTCCATCTTGCTGAGCTTCCTCTGTGTGTTCTTGTTCCTCGGCCGGCCGGTGGATATAACCTGCAGACTCAGACAGACATCATTTGGGATCTTCTTCTCCACAGCTGTCTCTTCTGTATTAGCCAAGACTGTCACTGTCTTCATTGCTTTTAAAGCCACCAAACCTGGGAGCTCCTGGAGGAAGTGGGTAACACTCAAAGTGTCTAATTATGTGGTCATTGTGTTCTCCTCTGTCCAAGCTCTGATCTGTGGTATCTGGCTGTCTGTATCTCCTCCCTACCAGGAGTATGACCATCACTCCTCTAAGGGAATGATCATCATTCAGTGTAATGAGGGGACAGTGATTGGATTATACTCTATGTTGGGTTACATGGGGATCCTGGCGTCTGTGAACTTTGTTTTGGCTTTCATGGTGAGGACATTACCGGACAGCTTTAATGAGGCCAAGTACATCACCTTCAGCATGCTGGTGTTCTTCAGTGTCTGGATTGCAATGATCCCGTCCTATCTGAGCACCAAAGGGAAATACATGGTGGCTGTGGAGATATTTGCCATAATGACCTCATGTGCCGGTGTTCTGGGCTGTATATTTTTCCCAAAGCTGTTTATTTTGCTTATAAAATCTGAATTTAACTCCAGAAAAACAATATTGGGGAAAAACACTATATAAACCATCAGATACTGTACTTTACCGTTATATTATACAAAACCTGTTGTTTTTATAAACTTTGCTTAATTAAAAGGCTATGCATCAGAAATGGTTTATGTAAATAAGTATAGAAAGAGCTGGTTTAAGTGACAAGGACAAAGTAAAAAAAATAAAGAAATAAAATATATATATATATATATACATACACACACACACACGGATAAAAAGAGCACCGTGTAGATCAATTTTCTTCACTTTAAAAGTGTTCTTTTAAAAACACACAAGACAAAATTCAGCCTCTTCATACAGACAAAGTGATTACACAAAACACGTTTAGTATTGGACTATACAACGTGGGGTGTGTCTGAAATAATGGGGGTCATTACGAGTTGATCGCTAGCTGCCATTGTTCGCAGCGCGGCAATCAGCCTAAAAATCTGCATTTCTGCACGTGCGTATGCACTGCAATGTGCAGGCACGTCATACAAGTACAATGAGCATCGTGGGTTTGCACAGAGTCTAACGAAGATTCCAGTCACACGGCCGAATGCAGGAAGATTGACATGAAGTGGGCACTTCTGGGTGTCAGCTGACCGTTTTCAGAGAGTGCTTAGTAAAACGCAGGCGTGTCTGGAAAAACACAGGCGTGTCTGGAAAAACGCAGGCGTGGCTGGGCGGGTGTGTGATGTGAAAAGCCGTCCCTCCGTCATTAGAATCAACGCACACAAAGAGTAACTACAGGGCTGGCCTTGTTTTGCACAAGATGATTTTGTAGGCGCTCTGCTGAACAAGCGTTCGCACTTCTGCAAAGCTAAAATACACTCCCCAGTGGGTGGTGACATTGCGTTTGCACGGCTGCTAAAAACTGCTAGCGAGCGATAAACTCGGAATGACCCCCATTGTCCTTCATGCTGGTAGTGAGCAGTGTCCAGATGGATCCTATGGTGAACAGTGGACACAGTGTATAGTCCTTAATCCTTTCCTAGTGAAGGGTTTCAGTATTTCGGTGGCTCTCTGTTTTACATCTTGTGGTATCCAGCCCACAGTGATGAGATACTTGGTACGATGCTGCAATTTATCTTGTGATGTTCTAAAAGACCTGTTTTTAAGTGAATAAAATATGTGCGCCCCCTCTTTTAATCATTTCTTTAAAAAAAAAAGGATATATTAACAGGACCGACAGGCTTCCCATATTGTTTTTTTTTATATATTTAGGTGATTATATTCATTCATGCCTTTTGGGGCCATGGTCTCCAATCCATATGTCCATCTGTCCTCTTTTTTTCAACAGTAAAAGTCCTCCAGCTCCTTTCACCACCTCTTCTCAGTGGGGGCACCCAGTCAATAATCATACATTTAGGGTAGTTCGTTAATGGCCAACCTGCAAACAGCGTGACGCCACTGGTTTCTTAGTGACACCTTTCTCACCCTAAAGTTTCTTGTGATCCTGCCCACATACATTAGTCTGCACTGGAATATCAAGAAGTAGATGACATTATTCAATAGGCATGTTAGGTGATGCTGATTCTCTTTCCATTCTGCGGATGTGGAAAAGACACATAATCAGCACCTTGCAGGTTGTACATCCCAGACAGTGAAAACATCCTTTGCTGGTGGTCTGCAAATTCTCTCTGCTGGAGGGTGTAGTTCTCATGTTGGTTCTATATAGAATACATTTTACATTTCGGGACACGTCACACACTTAGCAATGGCAGGGCTATCCTAATTTTTCCCATATCCACATCAGAGGCACCGATCAGCTAATGTTTCTATCCAAAACTACTCTGTCCAAAAGTTTACATCACATTTCATGCCCTGATCATAATATCAGGTTTCTGCAACCCTTTGGGTGCCTTTATATTATACTGGGACAATTTTCTTGCCCTGGAGAGGCAACAGTCGGCCACCTTTCTAATGTATCATCTTAAGAGTAATCTTCGCCTTCTCTCCTCCAGTTGCACCCCAATAAGGTCAGCTTCTGAGATATTTCTCAAAACTCATAGGAATTGAGATATAGGTAACTTGTTTTTTAAGTCATCTGGATGACGGCTTTAATAAACAAGAAGAGTGTTCTGATCAGTATATTTACAATATAAGCCCTCATTCCGAGTTGTTCGCTCGCTAGCTGCTTTTAGCAGCTTTGCACACGCTAAGCCGCCGCCCTCTGGGAGTGAATCTTAGCTTAGCAGAATTGCGATTTAAAGATTAGCAGAATTGCGAATAGAAATTTCTTAGCAGTTTCTGAGTAGCTCGAGACTTACTCCTACACTGCGATCAGTTCAGTCAGTTTTGTTCCTGATTTGACGTCACAAACACACCAAGCATTCGCCCAGCCACTCCCCCATTTCTCCAGACACTCCTGCGTTTTTTCGCACACTCCCAGAAAACGGTAATTTTCTGCCCAGAAACACCCACTTCCTGTCAATCACACTACGATCAGCAGAACGATGAAAAAACCTTGTTAGGCCGTGAGTAAAATACCAAACTTTTGTGCGAATTTACTTGGCGCAGGTGTACTGCGAACATTGCGCATGCGCAGTTTGCGACTAATCGCTCCGTAGCGGAAAAAAAATAACGAGCGAACAACTTGGAATGAGGGCCATAAAGTGTGCACCAACCTAATGTCTTTTTTGAAAATAATAATGTTCCAAAAATTCATACTTATCTTATTGATTGAGGCAGCAAAAATAATGTCAAACAATTGTTTAAAATAAAGGAGCTTATCCCCATATCATGGCATAAGGTACTCATTTTCATAATTATCCATAACATATTTGCATAAGCATGGTCCAAGTATGATCCCATTACAGTCCCTGATGGCTGCATGAAAAACTCATTAGCATACATAAAATGGTTACACTCAAGAACAATCTCAAGTCGTAATGATAAACTAAATTATTATACCTGAATATGGACCTATCTGGAGTGATATGTTTAGTGCCTTAATGCCCTCTTTGTGCAGTATTTTAGTGTACAAAGAACACACAACCAGAGTGGACAGTGAACATTCATCTGGTATGGAATATACTTAATTGAATATATGAATACCCTAAAAATCACAAGTATTTTGGATATAATTACTGATCACTTTAACACAATCTTGTAGGTAGAAAGCTGTGCAAATAATTGAAACATGAATCATTGGGTAGGGTGGAAATAATTGGTCACCTGGGAGGGACCACTAATGATTTGTGGAACTTAGACATAGTATATAAACCACACACACCGGATAATCATCCATCAGAAAATTACTTAAAGTACAGAAGCATCAATCCAACCATTAGCAGAAGCTAAATTAATCAGTTGTTCAACTTTACATTTTATATTCATCATAGGATTACAGAGTCATTTAATTATCTATGTTTCACCAGGTCATAGGCTGAAACATCCTGCAGTGCCACTGTTCCACCATTTTCTGCCTTTCTAATAATAATAGATTCATTTTTGCATAATGAAGACAACGCCTCCTTCTCATCAAGACATCCAAAGTTTTGTAGCTGCTGATGCTGTCTTCTTAATAAATGTTACCTGGACCTTTTCATTAGATAGGAGTTAGGTACTAACAATGGTAGAAAGGTTCGCTCCCCCTTGTTAGTGTGGCGCCCGAAACCTGTGACCACCTATGGCTAGGTGTCAATAACGAATATCAGCAATAAAATAATTAAATTTTACTGAAAAATGACATACACAATACACGATAAAAAACATGTGATAATGTGACTAAAAACATGGACGATACTGGCAGTAAATAGTCATACCGGTGAAGGCAGATGGAGCCACAGGTGTCAAAGAAGCAAGGTATCCCGGGATATACCCTGCTTAGGCTCCAAGAGGTTAATCCCACCAGCCAAGGATGGAAAGTTCTGGATGTCCGTCAATGATAAAGATGAGAACAGCAGGGCAATGCTGACGCGTTTCGGTATTGTCCTGTCCCTTTTTCAAAGCAGATTGCCCCCTTTGCTGTGCTGTGGTGCCTTTATAGTACTGGGATTGAAAGATGACATGCCTCCACGTGTTTTGCCGCTGACTTCCGGTCTGACGTCACCGGAACCGGAGTTAGGTACTGTATGTAAAAAAATGAGAGAAACGATTTTGTCATTTGACACAGACTGTACATCTCTTTTAACTGCTGACAAAACTGATCATTGTATTGAGTCAATTTGAGAAATATAAATTCTGGAATTGTAGCATTTAAAAGAAAGAAATTTAAGATAGTTGAACAAGACTATAAAAATCAACAGTTCTATTGGTGGTTATTAAGGAATAGTATTTTTGGGTGTGGCACAGCTGGTGTACGCTTTAGGAGATGGCAAAGGGTTCCTGTTTATGATACCAACTCTTTAATTTTCACATCTGACTCTGAGAGCTTTAGAGAAATAACAGTATAAAAAAAAAAATTATACCCAGTTTCATTGATTAACATATCTACTGGTGTACATGCTTCTGCACTATGTTGCTTAGATCAGTGGTTCTCAAACTTTGTCCTCCAGACTTCAAACAGCCCACTTTTTCCCAATCATCGGGCAAGTTTACTGGTGTACTCATTACTTACTGATACATTTTTAATGATCTATAGCTGTAGATAATTATTTTTCTTGTGATTCTGTGAGGAGATCTGGAAAACAAGCACCTTTTGGTGTCCTTAGGAATGAATTTCAGAACCTATGGTTTATATAATCTATGGTACACATTTTGAAAAGCACAACACACATTTTCATTTGGGATTACTTTGCATTGGTTCAACCTTCTTACATTTGAGGCCGTTAACAGGGAGACAGACAAGATGAAACAGCTTCCACACAGAGTCCAAGTAAACTGACAAACAGTCGGCATGATGGGCAGGAAAGCCAGTGAGGCACTTAAATATTGAGAGACCATTTACGTCACATCTGGGATCATACCACTACAGATTAGAGGCTTCATGAGCTGGCGGTATAATTTACATCTCCCAGGCTTCCCTCCATGGTGGTTTTCACTACAGGTAATACCTGAGTCACAACAAGGCGTCTAGCTCAGCAGTAAGTTAGAAAGAGATTGGATATTTACTTTAGCCTCCTCCTATTACAGAAGCCAAATTGATTTTATGTCCCATCCTTAACTTGAAGTCCTTGAACATACACATCAGGATTGATAGACTCCAAATGAAGTCTCTGAGATCTGTCTAATAAATTATGTAAAATGTAACAAAGAGAGAAAAAGTATGACTCTTGTTGGGGCGCACTCTTGTTGTATCTTGGTGTCTAATGATTAGTGATGTGTAAAGGAAATAATCAATTCTTTATTTTTGCTCTTAAAATAAATGGGAACTCGACACAAAACAAAACTCAGTAGTGAGATTTAACATGAATGAATATTAGCATTCCAACAAGGAAACAAGTATTACCTAGAGAAATTTTGTAATGTTCAGATCTTGTTTTTTCTTAGATAAATGCATATTGGAAGATAGCTACATACCATGCTGCTTCCGTCTGCCAAAGATCTGTACAAACTGTGTTTGTATTGATAAAGCCCTAAATAGGGATGATTTTAAGCGAGGGAACACCCCCTGACTGAGTTCTAACCCTGATAATTCGAGTCTGTCTTAGAGAAATTGCATATGATGAACAAGGGTGGGATCTAGACACAGTAAAGTAATAAGAATAAGTGGAAGTGGTGATCCTGCTGTTAGTGTTATCTCACAGGGAATGCAGTCTTCCTACTGCACTGGGTATTCCCTAGCGGTCGCCCAACTAGGTACTAACCTAGCCCACCTCTGTTTAGCTTCCAAAATTGCATGAGATTGGGCGTGAGCGTACGGGTATGGTCGTAGGAAGATTTGCCCTGTGCCACTAATGAGAGTGCACCAAAACAGAAAATGGGTTGCCTTCTGAGAAGGGAGTGGAAGAAAAGATGGGAAGAAGAAAGAGTTGGATAGATCTTGGGAGCGTGAATCTGCTGTCCTCGTCAGGGGGAGAAACGTGTCTCCTAGGGGACACGTTCACCAGAATCGTGGATGAGAGTTCACGGAAAAAAGAAATGGATGAAAAAAGAAAGAGAGAGAGAGAGTTGATTGCATTGGTGTGAAAATCACTGTGATGAATGTTGCGATATTGAGCAAGAACCAATCATGCCGTATAATGAAAAAGTTAAGAATATTAATAATGAAGATATTTGAACAGGAGGAAATTAGATATTAGAGGACCCCCTGACGACGTGTAATTGCAGTACCGGTGGAGGACTTGGTGCAAGCTCACACACCACTACTGGTCCTGACTGTGTGCCTGTACAGTGGGGTGCCAGTGATGATGGTGACTCTAATGTTCATATTCAACACAATAAGTCATGCATCCAAAAACATATTTAGTTATACTGATTTCTCTGACGTCCTAGTGGATGCTGGGAACTCCGTAAGGACCATGGGGAATAGCGGTTCCGCAGGAGACTGGGCACAAAAGTAAAGTTTTAGGACTACCTGGTGTGCACTGGCTCCTCCCCCCATGACCCTCCTCCAAGCCTCAGTTAGATTTTTGTGCCCGAACGAGAAGGGTGCACACTAGGGGCTCTCCTGAGCTTCTTAGTGAAAAGTTTCGTTTTAGGTTTTTTATTTTCAGTGAGACCTGCTGGCAACGAGCTCACTGCATCGAGGGACTAAGGGGAGAAGAAGCAAACTCACCTGCGTGCAGAGTGGATTGGGCTTCTTAGGCTACTGGACACCATTAGCTCCAGAGGGATCGAACACAGGCCCAGCCATGGAGTCCGGTCCCAGAGCCGCGTCGCCGGCCCCCTTACAGAGCCAGAAGCAAGAAGAGGTCCAGAAAATCGGCGGCAGAAGACATCCTGTCTTCACCAAGGTAGCGCACAGCACTGCAGCTGTGCGCCATTGCTCCTCAGCACACTTCGGTCACTGAGGGTGCAGGGCGCTAGGGGTGGGGCGCCCTGAGCAGCAATAAAAACACCTTGGCTGGCGAAAATACATCACATATAGCCCCCAGGGCTATATGGATGAATTTTAACCCCTGCCAGATTACACAAAAAAGCGGGAGAAAAGGCCACCGAGAAGGGGGAGGAGCCTATCTCCTCAGCACACTGGCACCATTTTCCCTCACAGCTCCGTTGGAGGGAAGCTCCCTGGCTCTCCCCTGCAGTCACTACACTACAGAAAGGGTTAAAAAAGAGAGGGGGGCACTAATTAGGTGCAGTATTAACTATACAGCAGCTATAAGGGGAAAAACACTTATATAAGGTTATCCCTGTATATATATAGCGCTCTGGTGTGTGCTGGCAAACTCTCCCTCTATCTCCACAAAGGGCTAGTGGGGTCCTGTCCTCTATCAGAGCATTCCCTTTGTGTGTGCTGTGTGTCGGTACGTTTGTGTCGACATGTATGAGGAGGAAAATGATGTGGAGGCGGAGCAATTGCCTGTAATAGTGATGTCTCCCCCTGGGGGGTAGACACCTGAGTTGATGAACTGTTGGAAGGAATTACGTGACAGTGTCAGCTCTTTACAAAAGACAGTTGATGACATGAGACAGCCGGCTACTCAGCTTGTGCCTGTCCAGACGTCTCATAGGCCGTCAGGGACTCTAAAGCGCCCGTTACCTCAGATGGCAGATACAGACGTCGACACGGACACTGACTCCAGTATCGACGGTGAAGAGACAAACGTGACTTCCAGTAGGGCCACACGTTACATGATTGAGGCAATGAAAAATGTTTTACACATTTCTGATAATACAAGTACCACTAAAAAGGGTATTATGTTCGGTGAGGAAAAACTACCTGTAGTTTTCCTGAATCTGAGAAATTAAATGAGGTGTGTGATGAAGCGTGGGTTTCCCCCGATAAAAACTGATAATTTCTAAAAAGTTATTGGCATTATATCCTTTCCTGCCAGAGGTTAGGGTGCGTTGGGAAACACCCCCTAGGTTGGATAAAGCGCTCACACGCTTGTCAAAACAGGTGGCTCTACCCTCTCCTGAGACGGCCGCCCTTAAGGATCCTGCTGATAGAAAGCAGGAGAATATCATAAAATGTATTTACACGGGTCTGGGACTCAGGGTCGACAGCACAAAGGTCGACACACTTTAGGTCAACACCAATTGGTCGACACACATTAGGTCGACAGGGTCAAAAGGTCGACAGGGTCAAAAGGTCGACAGGAACAAGGTCGACATGGAAAAAGGTCGACATGAGTTTTTTATGTTTTTTTGGTGTCGTTTTCTTCGTAGAGTGACCGGGAACCCTAATTAGTGCACCGCGTCCCCTCGCATGGCTCGCTTCGCTCGCCATGCTTCGGGCATGGTGCCTTCGCTCCGCTACTGCTTCGCTCGGCACACTTTACCGTTCCAATCGTAGTCCACGTGGATCGTTAAGTATGAAAAGGTTAAAAAAAAGAAAAAAATCATGAAAAACTCATGTCGACCTTTTTCCATGTCGACCTTGTTCCTGTCGACCTTTTGACCCTGTCGACCTTTTCACCCTGTCGACCTAATGTGTGTCGACCAATTGGTGTCGACCTAAAGTGTGTCGACCTTTGTGCTGTCGACCTGGAGTCCGGATACCTATTTACACACATACTGGTGTTATACTGCGACCAGCAATCGCCTCAGCCTGGATGTGCAGTGCTGGGTTAGCGTGGTCGGATTCCCTGACTGAAAATATGGATACCCTAGATAGGGACAGTATATTACTGACTATAGAGCATTTAAAAGATGCATTTCTATATATGCGTGATGCACAGCGGGATATTTGACGACTGGCATCAAGAGTAAGTGCGCTGTCCATTTCTGCCAGAAGAGGGTTATGGACACGACAGTGGTCAGGTGATGCGGATTCCAAATGGCATATGGAAGTATTGCCTTATAAAGGGGAGGAGTTATTTGGGGTCGGTCTTTCAGACCTGGTGGCCACGGCAACAGCTGGGAAATCCACGTTTTTACCCCAGGTCGCCTCTCAACATAAGAAGACGCCGTATTATCAGGCGCAGTCCTTTCGTTCCCATAAGGGCAAGCGGGCAAAAGGTTCCTCTTTTCTGCCCCGTGGCAGAGGGAGAGGAAAAAGGCTGCAGAAAACAGCTAGTTCCCAGGAACAGAAGCCTCTCCCGCTTCTGCCAAGCCCTCAGCATGACGCTGGGGCTTTACAAGCGGACTCAGGCACAGTTGGGGCCCGTCTCAAGAATTTCAGCGCGCAGTGGGCTCACTCGCAAGTAGACCCCTGGATCCTTCAGGTGATATCTCAGGGGTACAAATTGGAAATCGAGACGTCTCCCCCTTGCCGTTTCCTAAAGTCTGCTTTACCGACGTCTCACTCCGACAGGGAGCCAGTATTGGAAGCCATTCACAAGCTGTATTCCCAGCAGGTGATAATCAAGGTACCCCTCCTGCAACAGGGAAAGGTGTATTATTACACACTGTTCGTGGTACCGAAGCCGGACGACTCGGTGAGACCGATTTTAAATCTAAAATCTTTGAACACTTACATACAGAGGTCCAAATTCAAGATGGAGTCACTCAGAGCGGTGATTGCAAACCTGGAAGAAGGGGACTATATGTTGTCTCTGGACATCAAGGATGCTTACCTTCATGTCCCAATTTACCCTTCTCACCAAGGTTACCTCAGGTTTGTGGTACAGAACTGTCACTATCAGTTTCAGACGCTGCCGTTTGGATTGTCCACGGCACCCCGGGTCTTTACCAAGGTAATGGCCGAAATGATGATACTCCTTCGAAGGAAGGGAGTTTTAGTTATCCCTTACTTGGACGATCTCCTGATAAGGGCAAGATCCAGGGAACAGTTGAAAGTCGGAGTAGCACTATCTCAGGTAGTGTTGCGGCAGCATGGTTGGATTCTCAATATTCCAAAATCGCAGCTGATTCTGACGACTCGTCTTCTGTTCCTAGGGATGATCCTGGACACAGTCCAGAAAAAGGTGTTTCTCCCGGAGGAGAAAGCCAGGGAGTTATCCGAGCTAGTCAGGAACCTCCTAAAACCGAGCCAGGTCTCAGTGCATCAATGCACAAGGATCCTGGGGAAAATAGTGGCTTCCTACAAAGCAATCCCATTCGGCAGATTCCACGCAAGAACTTTCCAGTGTGACCTGCTGGACAAATGGTCCGGGTCGCATCTTCAGATGCATCAGCGGATAACCCTGTCACCAAGGACAAGGGTGTCTCTCCTGTGGTGGTTGCAGAGTGCTCATCTTCTAGAGGGCCGCAGATTCGGCATTCAAGACTAGGTCCTGGTGACCACGGATGCCAGCCTGCGAGGCTGGGGAACAGTCACACAGGGAAGGAATTTCCAGGGCTTATTGTCAAGCCTGGAGACATCACTTCACATAAATATCCTGGAGCTAAGGGCCATTTACAATGCTCTAAGCTTAGCAAGACCTCTGCTTCAAGGTCAGCCGGTGTTGATCCAGTCGGACAACATCACGGCAGTCGCCAACGTAAACAGACAGGGCGGCACAAGAAGCAGGAGGGCAATGGCAGAAGCTGCAAGGATTCTTCGCTGGGCGGAAAATCATGTGATAGCACTGTCAGCAGTGTTCATTCCGGGAGTGGACAACTGGGAAGCAGACTTCCTCAGCATGCATGACCTCCACCCGGGAGAGTGGGGACTTCATCCAGAAGTATTCCACATGATTGTAAACCGTTGTGAAAAACCAAAGGTGGACATGATGGCGTCCCGCCTCAACAAAAAACTGGACAGGTATTGCGCCAGGTCAAGGGACCCTCAGGCAATAGCTGTGGACGCTCTGGTAACGCCGTGGGTGTACCAGTCAGTGTAAGTGTTCCCTCCTCTGCCTCTCATACCCAAGGTACTGAGAATTATACGACGGAGAGGAGTAAGAACTATACTCGTGGCTCCGGATTGGCCAAGAAGGACTTGGTACCCGGAACTTCAAGAGATGCTCACGGAGGATCCGTGGCCTCTACCTCTAAGAAGGGACCTGCTTCAGCAAGGACCCTGTCTGTTCCAAGACTTACCGCGGCTGCGTTTGACGGCATGGCGGTTGAACGCCGGATCCTGAAGGAAAAAGGCATTCCGGATGAAGTCATCCCTACCCTGATCAAAGCCAGGTAGGATGTAACCTCAAAACATTATCACCGCATTTGGCGAAAATATGTTGCGTGGTGCAGGCCAGTAAGGCCCCGACGGAGGAATTTCAACTTGGTCGATTCCTACATTTCCTGCAAACAGGAGTGTCTATGGGCCTGAAATTGGGGTCCATTAAGGTTCAAATTTCGGCCCTGTCAATTTTCTTCCAGAAAGAACTAGCTTCAGTCCCTGAAGTTCAGACGTTTGTAAAAGGGGTACTGCATATACAGTCTCCTTTTGTGCCTCCAGTGGCACCTTGGGATCTCAATGTAGTTTTGGGGTTCCTAAAGTCACATTGGTTTGAACCACTTAAATCCGTGGATTTGAAATATCTCACATGGAAAGTGGTCATGCTATTGGCCCTGGCCTCGGCCAGGCGCGTGTCAGAATTGGAGGCTTTATCCTGTAAAAGCCCTTATCTGATTTTCCATTAGGACAGGGGGCATTGAGGACTAATCCTCAGTTTCTCCCTAAGGTGGTTTCAGCGTTTCACTTGAACCAACCTATTGTGGTGCCTGCGGCTACTAGGGACTTGGAGGACTCCAAGTTGCTAGACGTTGTCAGGGCCCTGAAAATATATGTTTCCAGGACGGCTGGAGTCAGAAAATCTGACTCGCTGTTTATCCTGTATGCACCCAACAAGCTGGGTGCTCCTGCTTCTAAGCAGACTATTGCTCGTTGGATTTGTAGTACAATTCAGCTTGCACATTCTGTGGCAGGCCTGCCACAGCCAAAATCTGTAAATGCCCACTCCACAAGGAAGGTGGGCTCATCTTGGGCGGCTGCCTGAGGGGTCTCGGCTTTACAACTTTGCCGAGCAGCTACTTGGTCAGGAGCAAATACGTTTGCAAAATTCTACAAATTTGATACCCTGGCTGAGGAGGACCTGGAGTTCTCTCATTTGGTGCTGCAGAGTCATCCGCACTCTCCCGCCCGTTTGGGAGCTTTGGTATAATCCCCATGGTCCTTACGGAGTTCCCAGCATCCACTAGGACATCAGAGAAAATACGATTTTACTCACCGGTAAATCTATTTCTCGTAGTCCGTAGTGGATGCTGGGCGCCCATCCCAAGTGCGGATTATCTGCAATACTTGTACATAGTTATTGTTAACTAAATCGGGTTATTGTTGTTGTGAGCCATCTTTTCAGAGGCTCCTCTGTTATCATGCTGTTAACTGGGTTCAGATCACAAGTTGTACGGTGTGATTGGTGTGGCTGGTATGAGTCTTACCCGGGATTCATAAATCCTTCCTTATTGTGTACGCTCGTCCGGGCACAGTATCCTAACTGAGGCTTGGAGGAGGGTCATGGGGGGAGGAGCCAGTGCACACCAGGTAGTCCTAAAGCTTTACTTTTGTGCCCAGTCTCCTGCGGAGCCGCTATTCCCGATGGTCCTTACGGAGTTCCCAGCATCCACTATGGACTACGAGAAATAGATTTACCGGTGAGTAAAATCTTATTTTCAGTCTTTAGAACCATATGCAATTTGTCAGAGAAACGTGGCATATACAGGACTCAACAGGATTATAACAGAGCGAAACCATGAAAAAACACACAGTTTGAGATACTTGAAACAGACTTAACTGCGGAACCACCCAAGAAATATATGTATACCTGAGGATGCCTGCATTCATTAAATGAGGAGTTTTACCTGTGTCTAACAGTTTGAAGATAAAGTAACAGAGCTGGTATTAGTGGGGAAAATCATGGTTACAAATCACTTTACGCTTAGTTATAATGCCCCTAGAAAAATCCAATGGCAATGTGCAAAACAGAATCTCACTTAAGCTAGTGATAATTTAGATTTGAGCCAAAAAAACAGTTAATAACTACAGGTAAATGTCAGATATCACCCATGCAGTCTTCAGGTAGGAGAGGGGCCCACAGGAAAGAGGGGAAAATGCGTTTCAACCGGTCCCGGGCTTGTTCACTTCCATGAAGCATGTAGAAAGACAAGTCAACTGTGTCTATGTATGCCAAGGATATGAATTTGAAAGCTCTAATTTAGCAGAATCATTGAAGTATATTAATTTTTGTATTTCATAATCAATAATACAAGTTCAAAGTGCTCACTTATATTTGGCATAGCGCCTTGATAATTTGCAAACATTGCTTTTATTTGTTGCTTTTCGTCAAAGCAAGGACTCTCAAAGTCAGTTTTCTTTTCTTGCTCCAGACTTCTGTACTGAACACTATTCAGAAAATAGTATTGTAGTTTTAATAAAAAAATTAAAAAAGTCAGTTGACTCTCACAAAGCCCATGATCTCCCTGAGACTCCTAGAGATAACCTGTTTCAATGAGCTTTCTATCCAAATGCAAACATTCAAGTGAGATATTTTCTTGCTCACAGAAGTACATTTGTTATTTGGGATGAAGAAAACTGAGAATAATGGGCTCAAATTTGAGGCAGCTAAGCTTGACATTAAAAAAAGATCTTATATTAAAGATTTAGGGGACTTAGTAACGAACACTAAGAAATCTAATGGGGCAGTAAATTGCATTCTAGTTTCTTCCAATGTGTGAAAAAAAATTACCATTATATAAATGCGGACGGACATCAGCTCTGTCACCTTACATGAGCATCTGCGTGGCTTCATGAGTGTACACAACCAGTGTGTGCACTTGAGAGGTGGCTGTGAGCGTTGAAGATCAGCAGTTGTGATGAGGCGGAAGCAAAGGCTGTGATGTAATGAAGCAGAAGTGACAAAGGTGCGCACATGTGCACGCGGGAGCCGGGGAATGCACCGAGCACCAGAACAAGCTGGGCACCAGGGTATAACCAGGGGGAGACAAAATTGCGGAGGAGACAGTGGGGCAGGCGGTGAACAATGGCGATGAGCAGTGGAGCAAGTACAGAGAGTGAAAGCAGTGGGGGTCTGACTAAGGCTGAAGCAGGGCTGCAGGAAAGGAGCCAACACAGGGGAAGCTGGTACCAGTGAGTGGGTGCTGCGGCAGGTGGTCGTGACTCCCTCGGACACGCAAGTATCATTTTTATTATTGTACTGACTGTTTTATTGACTGTTTTCCATTTACACATTTTTATAATCTGTTATGCATTGTATTACCAATTCCTTTACTGTGTTGAAAATTGTTTCTTTCCACAGCTAGGCTATAGAATCGTATTGTATTGCATAGTTTGTATTGTTTGTATTGTATTGCATTGTTTTTCTGAAGATAACATGGAGTTAGAGTTTTAATCAAAATGGGTGGGGCCATGATTGAGAATTTCACTTAGTGCATGTTATGCAAGATGTATGAACACCTAGTGCAACCGTCCCAGAATGAGTACATCTTCACGAGGTATGTGCAAATGGTTGCCCTGGAAGCACAGGTAACTGATCTAGAGCAAACAATTACATGACTGAGGGGTATTCACAATCTTGAGCAGAGCTTAGATAGAATGCTAGAGGAGTTGCAGGGGGGACACAGGTAGAAAAGGATGAGGACAATCAGGTAGCTAGCTAGGTCATTGGTAGAAGGAAGAAGAAGAGGAGGAGACAGGAAATCTCCGATCTGCCAAACCCCAATAAATTTGTCCAATTGGACGAACATTCTGAGGATGGCAGTGAGAATATTACGGACCTGGAGGATACCATTCCCTCTAGCAAATGGAGGAGTGGTCCCTCAAAGACAAAGGGAACAAGAGAAAGTGAGGTACCTAATCAGATTGTGGTGGTAGGGAATTCTATTATCAAGAAGACAGACAGAGAAATATGTGATCACCGTACAGTTTGTTGTCTCCTGGGTTCTCAGGTATAGCATATTGCGGACCTGATAGATAGAAAGATTGTTGGAAGGGTACAGGAATGACCCGACGGTATTGGTGTATGTTGGCACCAACTACAAAGTTAGTGGTAGATAGGATGTCCTTAAGAAGATTATAGGGACCTAGGCCATAAACTAAAAGCAAGGACATCTAAGGTAATATTCTCTGAAATATTTCCTGTGCCACGTGCTAGTCCAGGGAGGCAGAGGCAGATTAGGGAGCTAAATGTGTGGCTCATAGACTGGTGTAGGAAAGAGGGGTTTGTGTTCTTGGAACACTGGATGGACTTCTCAGTCATTCATCATCTTTTTTGTCGTGATGGATTGCACCCTAATGAGAAGGGGGCAGCAGCGCTTGGGGAAGGATGGTTAGAAGGTTTTAAGAGATTTTAAACTAGGTGCCTGTGGGGAGGGATTAGAAAGAATAAATGGGACAACTAGAGAGCATAGAAAAGAGGGATGTGTGAATTATAATGGGGTGGAGAGGGGGGAAGGAGCAAAATAGCCAGCAATGTTAGTTTAAGGAAATGTCAAGTTCCTAAGGAAATGTTATCTACAAAAAAACTTTTGGATCAGGAAATTACTAAACTTAAGTGTATGATTGCTAATGCAAGAATCCTAATAAGTATAATGAAGGAATTTGAAACAATATTACTTAATGTCCAATATGATATCATAGGCATTACAGAGACATGGTGGGATGATTCTCACGACTGGGAAGCAAACACGGAGGGGTACACCTTCTTCAGGAGAGATAGGACTAATAAAAAGGGAGGGAGTGTTTGTCTTTATGTTTAACCATTCTTAAAATTGTATTTTAAGGAGTCATTTGGGTTGAGATTTTGAGTGGTGGTAAAGATACAAAAAAACTGTTAATATGGACATGTTATAAACCTCCAGATATTAGTGTTTCTGATGAATTACAACTCTGGCAGCAAATCCAAAAAGCTGCAGGAATGGGGGATGTCTCTATTGTTGGGGACTTTAATTACCCAGACATAAATTGGAACACCCAAACAGTAAATAAAGCTAGGGCTAACAGGTTCTTAAACATGTTAAAAGATAATTACTTGTCCCAGGTAATCAAGGAACCACCTATACACAGGACTATACTGGACCTAGTACTAACTAATAATGAGGAAATAATATCAAACACTAATGTAGGGGAGAGCTTAGGAAATAGTAATCATAATATCATCACATTCAATATCAGCTTCCAAAAACAACATTATAAGAGTCTAACTAAGACTTTTAACTATAGAAAGCTAAATTGATATTGCTGAAACAAGCAATGTAGGATGTCAATTGTGAAATTGTATTTCATGGTAAGAATACAGCTGAAATATGGGATGTTTTTACAACTGCCCTCAATAAGTACACTAAGTTGTATATTTCCAAGGTCAACAAAAATAGCAGTAGTAAATTCAAACTGATTTTGGCTTATAAAGAAGATCAAGGAAGAAATGGATAAAAAAAGGCGTGCTTTCAATGCATTTAAGTCTGACGGGATGGTGGAATCATTCCAGTTGTACAAGGTATGTAACAAAAAAGAAAAAAAAGAAATCAGAGTAGCTAAAATAGAAAACAAAAAACAAATAGCAAAGGAGAGTAAAACAAACCCCAAAAAGATCTTTAAGTATATAAACGGTAAAAGGTTTAAAAAGGAGAAAATTGGGCCTTTAAAGGGCGAGTTGGATGTCTTGATTTATTATAATAGGAAAAATGCAGATTTATTGAATAAATTCTTGTCATCTGTATTCACAGTTGACAAGACTAGAGCACAACATAAGCTATAATGACAACCTGTTGCTAAGTACTTGGTTAAATGAAGAAGTAGTCTGAAAGAGATTAAGTATAATTAAGATAAATAAATCTCCTGTGCTGAATGGACTTCACCCCAGGGTTCTTATGGAAATTAATGCAGAGATATCGAGACCCCTATATTTGATTTTCAGAGAGTCAATTACATCAGGAATGATACTGATGGACTGGCATATAGCAGAGGTAGTCCCAATGTTTAAAAGGGTATTAAAACTCATCCCGGTAACTATAGACCAGTAAGTTTGACATTTATAATGAGGAAAATACTGGAAGGTATATTAAGGGATAGTATACTAGAGTACTTGGGGACTTACAAGGTTATTACTAGGAATCAGCATGGTTTTGTGAAGAACAGGTCATGTCAAACTAACTTAATAAGCTTCTACAAGAAAGTGAGCGATAATATTGTTCAGGGTAAAGCAGTGGATGTGGTCTTTCTGGACTTCGCTAAAACCTTTGACAAAGTCACACATAAGAGACTTATTTTCAGATTAAGAGAGCTCGGGGTAGGAAACACTATTTGTACTTGGGTGAATAATTGGCTGTACAATAGGGAACAGTGAGTGGTGATTAATGGGATGTTCTCTGAATGGGCCTCAGTGCTCAGTGGAATACCACAGGCATCAATACTTGGACCACTGCTGTTTAACATATTCATTAATGACCTAGGAGAGGGGCTAGAAAGCAGTGTCAATTTTTGCAGAAGATACTGAACTATGTAGAGTAATTAATTCATACAAGGATGTTGAATCTCTACAGAATTACTTATCTAGACTTGAGGTCTGGGCCGATAAATGGAGAATGAGGTTCGATATAAACTGTAGCCGAATATTTATGTTAAATCCCAAAAAAATTCACAAAATGAATAATTTTATTAAAAATGCAAACCCATCTAATCTACCAGGCGATCCAATGCTGGAAGATATTTGGCTCTGGATTTTCATTGTCTTTCCCCATTATGTTCAAAAATGCTGTTTATGAACTCATATATCGTTTTTCTGGTCATAACTGCAGTGGCAAAAATCATCTTCCGCCAACATTTTGTGGGGTTGCTGATGTGAAACCCGACTATGCTTACATGGCGGTATATGCTCTGGCTCATGATCTGCATAAAATGACTCTAATTAAAAATCCATTTATAACATATGGACTAAGACAAACAGTAAGTTGTGTGAACTATATGCAAATTATTAAAGAGATGATTTATGGTATTGATTATGCATGGGGAATAGAACAGAATATCAAGAATCATCATTTCTCCACTGACAAATAGGTCACACAAAATATTATCATTGCCTTTTATTTGGTCACAATTGTGCTGTGCAAAGTCTAATTGTACAGTATTCATAATATTATTATCATATGTTTTTATTTTGCTATTAAAGCAGCACTATATGAAAAACCTTCACTACTGGAGAAGAGATGATCTTTAATGAGAGCGGAGATCTGACTTCTAAGTGGTCTATGACAAACTGGGTAATACACAAAATAAGCACTACACATGAGTTTCTTCTAAAAACATTGGCCACCTTTAAAGATTCACTAGAAGACGGACATAATATCCATATAGAACCAGAAGAAATAACATGGAAAGAAGGAATGGTAAGATGCTATCAAATATTGTATACCACATAGTAATTCAGTTATGTTTGATACATGGTATATTTCTATATCATTAATAAAAATATACTGTATATTGTACTAAGTTATTCTGACTGGACATGAGATGGATACCTAGCTGAGATTGGTGAGAGGAAACTGTTAAGTTCCATTCAGTGATTGGTTAGAGATCCTCCTAGTGCAGCCTCTACTGATGGGTCTGACAGATGGTGCCACCATGATAGTAAGTTGACAAGGACACATTGTGCACATGTTACCACTAATTGTATCACCTTTACTGTTATCACACTAGCATCAGTACTATGTTTGGCAGATCCCCAACTCCTCATGTACCAAGGGTAGAGCAGAATATAAAACTCGCACTGAATATTGTACAGTATCTCTCTGCCTGTTGTGCCATGCAGTTATCTTTACTACAACCACCCTGTCCTGTAATATTTTAGCAAAATTGTGTCAGTTCTGCAGTACTACATACAGTAGTTAGTTTAGTCTCCCCATGTGTCCAGGAACCAATGACAGTTATAGCATAACCGTAGCCATCTAATAGATTCCTCAATGACTTGCTTCTGGAGCTTATATGAAATATACTAATAACACATTTTATTTACAAAAGAGATGCAGGTTACATAGACAAACGTGTTGCAAATAAAAATGATATGGAAAAAACTTACAGCATGTTATGTGAGCTTACTTACTTCATTTTCTGACCCATCAGGAGACAACGTCTGGCTGTTCTGTTCCTGCATATGTAGAGATCAGGAGATCTTCTTGGGTATGATGGAGGCTGTCCCTTTCAGTCTCAGAAACAATTGACTTGGTCCCTCTCCTCTATAGGCTGCTAGGAAATAGAAAAGATTTCTAGCTTTGATTGCCTTTGTCACTTTCTGATAGAGCCAATCAGAGCACAGCCTTTACCCCTGCACCAGTGTGTTGTAAAAGTATGTCTTCATATTTTTTTTATTAATAGAGATCCAAGAGTGGTAAGTGTCATGGAATGTGATGTGGTTAAAAATATAATTTGGGATATCCGGGGATTTTGTGTCAAGTAGCACTCCAGAGGAGTATAGGTCGAGACTAGCTACGTCCAGTTTAGAGTCAGTGTAGGTGCTTCTGTCTAATAACCAGGTACCAATTTATCTAAAAATTGCCAACAGTGAATAAGAATGTATGTGTTGAGCGGCCATTCCACCTTTCTCATGTGACATTATAAACTGTTACATACTGTAGCTGCAATATTTTTCATTTTTTTCCATTTGCCATAAAAATTAAGACATTAGGATGATCACACTTTGTATATCTTTGTTTGAAATATTAATTAGGAACATTTGCATAAGATTAAATATTTTTGGGAAAATTATACTCTTGAGGATTGCTTCAGGTCTAATTAAAGAAAGAGGGAGGAGTTTCCAGTTATCAAGCATAGCACTAATATTACTAATAATAGGCATAAAGTTTGCTTTATATAACTGAGAGGTCAGAAGGTATCTGCATTCCCATGTATTTTGTTTTAGAAGTGAAATGTGGAAGTAATGTAGGGCTGGGATAGATCAAAGGTAGTGGTCCTAATAGGAAGAACTTCAGACTTACTAACTTTGACCATATAACTGGAGAATGACCCATAGGATGAGATACAGTAAGGTCCAACACTGCTGAGAGAGAGAGAGAGAGAGAGAGAGAGAGGAAGCTGGGTATGAAAGAAACATCAGCATAACATTTGCTAACAGAACTTTCAGCACAACATTGGCAGTCAAGATTACCCTGAAAGAGGATGAAGTGTAGAAGCCTATGGCCAAGGCTTTTTATCTAGTCCCTTTTTGTATCATCAATGATAAGGAAAGTTAATCCTTTGATTGAGGCATGCTATTTAGGGCTTTTAGACTGTCTATAAACTTTTTAGGAAATCTGAAGCTGCATAGGGATTTGAAAAGGTGTGTTCCATGCATAAGGGCAAACACCTTTTCAAACTCTAAAGATAATATTACATATGATTCAAGGCCCTTGAAAGCTGTAAGGAGACCAGTAACTGATATGACCATTGAGTGATGACCACAAATTAAGTCCATCTGAGTGGATAATATGCAGCAGGGTTACTTTTAGTCTGTCTGAAGGTATCTTTATTAGAAGCATGTAATCTAAATTTAGCAGATTTTTAAGGATTTTTAAGACCAATAATTATAGAGGTATTAATCTGTGTGATAACATATGGTTGGAGACAGAAACTAGGGTTCCACACAAGCAGGAGGATAAAATTGATTACCTTTTTGAGAGTAATTGGTGCAATCTATGAGAGGGAAAAGTCATTTAGGCAGGTGCATTTAGGCACTACATGCAGTGTAATGAAGATAAATTTGTGCTACTGTGTGACATATGGAGAGTCCATGCCGCTCCTTCCTTGTAGCACATGCCTTCGGTGCATACTCTTTCTTTAGGCACTATGGGGCTTAGGACACAAATTTGCAGTTAGCAGAGGGTGGCCGAACACCCTACCATTGTCCCTGGCTTCACCTAATGGTAGGGGAGTAGATGGTGGGGAAGTGAGTTCCACCAACTCCTCAGGACCACTTTCAGCCCTGGTCTTGGTTACCTATGTGAATGTAATTGGTGCAGTCAATGAAAGGTAAAAAATAATTTAGACAGGTGCAATTAGGAAGGGGTATATCCAGGGGGTATTAGCAAAGAAGGAGGCCCGTAAGAAGCCTAGTCCTCTCAGGCCTCCACCTCTTTAACTAGCAGTGCAGTCATTTCTTGAGCACTAATGGGCACAGTCTCTATTGCATAATGTATGTGCAAATCTCTGGGCGATTGGTACGTGGTAATTTTCCTAGAGATATCCTTACAGTTCATGCACAAAACACTGTGTAAATTCGCAATGTGCCATTTTCTCTGTGATTTGTGGAAAGGGGGACTCAGGGGAGGGGAGTATTGTAATATGCGGTATGGGTCCCCTTGGACACTGGTTCCCATGTGAGCTGCACACTCTGCACCCATAATAGATACAACACTGGGTAGTGGAGTGGGTACTGTGGAGTAGTCAGAGAAAATTTACTAAGAGTCAATTCTGAGTGGTTTGCTATCACTTTGCAAAAAAAAACACAATTTTTCTAAACTCAAATTTACCAAGGATCAATTTGAATGAAATTTGCATGTCACATGAGACCACACTACAAATCACAGCAAATTTCCATTGACTCAAACATCATCAAAAAACATTGGTATCTATGGAAATTGCAGATTTACTTAGTATTGTCTTTTCAAAATAGCTCAAGTTTGCCCCCAAATTGCATCAAAATTGCATCTCAATGCAATTCATTGTATTTTTGTAGCATGTGAAGACATTTTTTTGTCTAAGTTCCAACAAAACCCCCACCAAAATCCCACAAAAAATGCACAAAAATATTATAATTAAAACCAATCAGAATGCTAATAAAAGACATACATACATAGTAACATAGTAACACAGTAACATAGTAACATAGTATCTAAGGTTGAAAAAAGACAATTGTCCATCGAGTTCAACCTATTTGTGGTCTCCTATGCATGATTATTTTGTAGAAAATTTTGACTGAAGTTGATGACTGACGTTACGTTTTACCCCTCTTTTTTATAATAACCATAGTGCGTGACTATGCCCCGTAACCCTGGATATCCTTATCCATTAGGAATTTATCTAACCCATTCTTAAAGGTGATGACTGAGTCAGCCATTACAACTCCCTCAGGCATGGAATTCCAAACACGTATCGTCCTTACTGTAAAAAGCCTTTACACTGTATTGTGCGGAATCTCCTCTCCTCTAACCTGAGTGAGTGTCCACGAGTTCTCTATGTTGATCTAACCAAAAACAGGTCATATGCAAGATCTGTATAATGTCCCCTTATATATTTGTAAATGTTGATCATGTCCCCTCGTAATCTCCTCTTTTCCAGTGTAAACATGCCTAGTCTTGCAAGCCTTTCCTCGTATTCCAGTGTCTCCATACCCTTAATTAGTTTGTTCGCCCGCCTTTGAACCTTTTCTAGCTCCAGGATATCCTTTTCGTAGTAAGGTGCCCAGAATTGTACACAGTATTCAAGGTGTGGCCTCACAAGTGATTTATATAACGGGAGTATAATACTCTCGTCCCTAGCATCAATTCCCCGTTTTATGCATGCTAATATCTTATTAGCCTTCTTTGCTGCAGTCCTACTTGGGGTACTACTGCTTAGTTTGCTATCTATGAGGACAAATTTTTTCACACAAAATAGAAAGGGCATGTGGCGCTACCATAAATTTTAACACCTCACAGGCAATAATAGAGTCCCAAGGAATCTTAAAATATATTTAATACAAATACATCCTTTTGAGATGGAGATCCGTAGATCCATAGAATGAAAAAGAAGGAAACAATAGTGCAGCACCAAATGATATTCTGCCTTTTCAGTCCCCATTATTAGTTCCACTCACATGGACAAGGAATATATTTCGCATATCATCCACATAAAGCTGTTTCTTCTTAATTCTGAGATCCCACTCCGTGGTACTAAAACTTTAAACAGATGTACATAGTGCAATAGAGTCTGGATAAAAATACACAGACTTTAATAGACAATTACACTCACATTTAATAATTAAAAACAATGCATGTATCACCACAATCTGGTGTTTTACCAACAATGGAATTCCCACAGTTCACCGGACCCAGAAGCCTGTTAATCCCAGATGGAAATGGTCAGGATAAATCTTTCAGAGTCCTGGTGCAGAGTCACAGCGGTCCAATGGTGTATATAAAATTGCTCAAATGCGTTTTCGGTCATACAACCTTCATCAGAAGCATAACTATCATCTAAAAATAGTCCCTTTATATACCCCTAACAATTACTTCTATCCAAAACACCTGAACTCTCAGGTGGAGCTCCGGCATTCCCCCGGAAGTGCGTCACTCCACGGTGACGCTTGTGTTCCAGATCAAAGTTTTCACTTCCTGTTTGCGTTCCATAGCGCTGTTATACTCGTAGTGCATTTCTTTATGTCTGATGTTTTGTCCACTTGGTGTTTTTGATCATTACTTTCAGGGGACATATTGTAAAGTGCTTTGGCCGTCCCGGAATCAGTTTGAAATACATAAAGATAAAAAATAAAAAATATAAATATATACAATTATAGCATGTTCACAACATAGACATAAAATTTTCGTCCTATTCACCTTTTCTGTATATGAAAAAGAAAAAGAAAAAAAGAAAAGAAGAGAGCACTATTAGGACTGTAAGAACCATTCAAGCTCAAAATCGCTGTTCAAGCTATGCGGTATTAAGGTCCCTAGTTTATAAATCCAACGCATTTCGGATTTTGCTAATCTCACATCGATATCTCTATTGCGCCAAGTGGAATTTATTTGTTCAAAAGAAATAGAAAGAGTGCGCTGTCAAAAAAGCTGCTGGTGTAGGGGGTGGTAATTCCCCAAGAGAGTATATACAATAAAAATGGTGGTCACCAGCGCTAGGTTGTGTGAAGTATAAATATATAATAATAAATAAAAAATTCAGGACGGTAGGTAATGTTGAGATAATGTATATAGTAAATTTAATAAGGATAATATCTTAAAAACACAGATGCCTTTGCAACACAATTATAGATTAATTAATCAAATAAAATGACACATCCACATATCTCCTCAATAGGATTAGTTCATACCCCGGCTAGGACTCCCTCTGGAAATGTGTCCATCTAAATTGTAGGAGAATTGATAAAAGCAGTGTAGTTGGAAAGGTCCCTGTTAAGCATACCAGATGCAAGCATTTTCAAGCAGATAGGGAAACTCCAATTTCTCCGCAGATGGTGATATCCAAGGGAAATGCTGTCCAATTGGTGCCATATGGGTAGCAGAAATGATGGTATCCAGCAATAATGAGGTGATTTTTTGAAGATGTGTCCGGCAGTCTCTAACTGAGTTAGAGACTGCCGGACACATCTTCAAAAAATCACCTCATTATTGCTGGATACCATCATCTGGTATGCTTAACAGGGACCTTTCCAACTCCACTGCTTTTATCAATTCTCCTACAATTTAGATGGACACATTTCAAGAGGGAGTCCTAGCCAGGGTATGAACTAATCCTATTGAGGAGATATGTGGATGTGTCATTTTATTTGATTAATTAATCTATAATTGTGTTGCAAAGGCATCTGTGTTTTTAAGATATTGGCCCTCATTCCGAGTCGTTCGCTCGGTAAATTTCATCGCATCGCAGCGATTTTCCGCTTAGTGCGCATGCGCAATGTCCGCACTGCGACTGCGCCAAGTAATTTTACTATGAAGTTAGTATTTTTACTCACGGCTTTTTCATCGCTCAGGCGATCGTAGTGTGATTGACAGGAAATGGGTGTTACTGGGCGGAAACAGGCCATTTTATGGGCGTGTGGGAAAAAACGCTACAGTTTCCGGAAAAAACGCAAAATGGGGGAGTGTCTGGGCGAACGCTGGGTGTGTTTGTGATGTCAAACCAGGAACGACAAGCACTGAACTGATCGCAGATGCCGAGTAAGTATGAAGCTACTCTGAAACTGCTAAGTAGTTTGTAATCGCAATATTGCGAATACATCGTTCGCAATTTTTAGAAGCTAAGATTCACTCCCAGTAGGCGGCGGCTTAGCGTGAGTAACTCTGCTAAAATCGCCTTGTGAGCGAACAACTCGGAATGAGGGCCATTATCCTTATTAAATTTACTATATACATTATCTCAACATAACCTACCGTCCTGAATTTTTTATTTATTATTATATATTTATACTTCACACAACCTAGCGCTGGTGACCACCATTTTTATTGGAATTTATTTGTTGTATTGCCCAAAATGATTTTATTTCATTTGGATTACATCCATGAACTTTTTTGAAATGAGATGAAAGAGAATGTGTCTCTATTCCTTTCTTAATGTTATTAAGATGTTCAGACAGTCTAATTTTCAAACATCTGGTAGTTTTACCTATATATACAAGTCCACATTTACATTCAATGGTATATACCAAATTTTTTGAGTTACATGTCAAAACTTCTGTTATATTATACGTTATTCCTTTTACTTCAAATTCTTTAAGTTTGCTCACTCCTTTGGTGGTCCTATACATATTACACATCGCACAGCGATGGAAGCCCTATGTATGTATGCTGTTTCTTTTAACAGGTTCTATTGAACTATGTACTAGCTTATCTTTTAGATTTTTCGATCTCCTATAAATAAAACCAGGCTTGGCAGGTATAGCATTTCCTATGATGGGGTCTTTCCTAAGAACGTTCCAATGTTTCTTGAACACTTTCTCGATTTCTTTATGTTGGGGGTTATATTCAGATATAAAGGACCATTGTGTAATGTCCCTTTTCCTTTTATTGATATTTTCATCTTGAATAATTTTTTCCCCAATAAGATTCTTCCTTTCTAACCTCTCCACTTTTTGATTCGCCTCCATCAGCAGTTCTTTCTCATACCCTTTTTCTAGGAATTGGTTGGTCATTTCTAAAGTCTGGCTCTTGCATATTTCTTCCTCTGTACAATTGCGTTTTACCCTCATATACTGACTATAGGGGATGCTTTTTAACCAGTTTGCATGATGCTGGCTGTGTTTCTCAATAAAGTAATTAGAGTCTGTTGGTTTGCGATACAGCCTCGTCTCTAATGTATTCTCCTTAATATAAATACATTATTCGAGAAAGGTTATTTCTTCATGACTCATGACTATTGTCAACTTGATGTCACAATCATTTTGATTGAGTAGTTCACAGAACTTCTGTAGATCATCCATATTTCCTCTCCATATAAACAGGAGGTCGTCGATAAATCAACGCCAGAGTACCAGGCTTGACCCCAGTCTGCCTTCACACAGCACCTTGGTGTCCTCCCAGTATGCCATAAACAGATTGGCGTAGCTGGGGGTGAACCTGGTGCCCATAATGGTGCCGACCCGCTGCACATAATAAGTGCCTCCAAAAACAAAGTAATTATTGTTTAGAATAAAGCTAATACTGGCAACCAAAAAGTCCTTTAACTCATCCGAATAATCAGATAAATTAAAAAAATACTTGACTGCCTCCACACCTTTATCCTCCTGTATGATTGTATACAGTGTCGAGACGTCTGCACTAACTAGAATATAATTTTCATTCCAGACAAACCCATTCAAGATTCTTAGAACGTCACCCGTATCCTTTAAATAGGATCTCGTATTTTTGACCAATGGTTGTAAATAGTGGTCTCCTATGGAAGATAAGTTTGAAATAATGCTATTTGTGCCTGATATTATAGGTCTACCTGGAGGGTGGAGAAGGTCCTTGTGGATTTTAGGAAGGGTATATATAGTGGGTACCGACGGATGTTGAATATTTATATATTCATATTAATTTTTTGTGATGACATTTTTAGACAGGGCTTCCTGTGTCAAAACGGTAAGGGCTTTTGTAATTCTAGTGGTGGGATCACTTTTTAATTTATTATAAGTCCCACCTTCCTTTAATTGATGGTCAATTTCTTCAATGTAATCTTCCTTATCCACAAGGACTACCCCTCCACCCTTATCGGCAGGTTTAATAATTAACTGTTCATCTTCCCTTAAGCTTTTTAATGCCTGCCATTCTCTCCTGGTAAGGTTACAATTTCTTCTCTTTTTTCTTAAAACTTGCTCTACATCATCAAGCACCAACTTGCTAAAACAATCAAGGAAGCTTCCTTTCATATATGTGGGATAAAATGAGGACTTTGTTCTAAACTGAGGACCTGGAAACTCTCCAGTCTCCTGAGTTAGAACACTCTCCTTCAATGAAAATGTTTTTTGTACAGTCAGTTTACGTATAAATTTCTGGAGATCTATATAAAAATCAAATGAATCCATCTGACTCGTGGGTGCAAACTTAAGTCCACGTTTAAGTACTTTTTCCTCTTCTGCCGTTAACACCCTCTTACTGAGATTAAATTTTTTCACATTGCTTATTGCATTATCTGATTTTTGTACCTCACTAATCATAGTTGGTCCTATTGATTTTTTATGTTTCTTTGATTTTTTTTGGAATTCCACCTATCTTCACTCTCTTAGTTTTTTTAAAATGATTTTTCACTACAATCTCCCCCTGTCCTGTTGACTGCGTCTTAAAAAAGGAGATCTGTATCTGTCGTTCCTGTCATGTCTACGCCAATCATCATTATATCCACCCCTTTTTCTTGTCAGCTCATCACCATGATAATTTTTCCCTCTATAACCATTCCACTTTCTAGATGAATAATTATCCCTCCAGTTCACATTGGGCTTATTATAATCGCGAAAGCGACTTCTGTACGGATAATTTCTGGGTTGTTCTTCCCATTCATCCTCACTTTCTCTACAATTAAAGTTATTTATTGGTTTGAATTTTCTAGGGGTTTTAGAAATGTGTGTCTGATTACTTTCATTCCGTTCTATAATAGGTAAATGACGAGAACTATCTAGATCTCTTTGATATTTCCTCTGTTTCTTATCTCTTAACTCTCTAGTTTCTTTATTCAACTTCCTAATAATCTCAATTTCTGCTTCTCTTACATCCTCCAAATCTTTAAAAGGTTCTATAGAGATTTGGAGATTAGAGATCTCTTCATTTAACTTCTGTTGGTTTTTCTTCCTTTCATCTACAATTAAATCTATCAACCGATGCGAACATTGATCTAAAATTAGATCCCATTCTTTTTTAAATCCTCATTTTGAGACCCAAAGGATGGGACTTTTGTCAACTTAAGTCCTTTGGGGATCAAGCCATCCACTTGATACCGCTCTAAAGTATTTATCTCCCACCACAACCTGTTTTCTTTCAAAACAGCCCCATCAAGTTTGTGGAGAACAGTTGTCAAATCTATATCGGAGGTGGTGATATCAATTTTATCATTTGAAAATAAGCTATCAAATAGCTCTCTTCTATTCTCTCTAAATGATAGCATATTAGCTGCAGTATAGGAATATTAGTGAAGAGAATAGCACAGAACCAAGACAAAATATATACTCCCAAACCGCGCTAATTACAGTAGCCGCCTATGAACCTTCAGAAAATCCTTCACCAAGATTTTAAGAATACAAATTTTTTCACACGAAATAGAAAGGGCATGTGGCGCTACCATAAATTTTAAAACCTCACAGGCAATAATAGAGACCCAAGGAATCTTAAAATATACTTAAAACAAATACATCCTTTTGAGATGGAGATCCGTAGATCTATAGAATGAAAAAGAAGGAAACAATAGTGCAGCACCAAATGATATTCTGCCTTTTCAGTCCCCCTTATTAGTTCCACTCACATGGACAAGGAATATATTTTGCATATCATCCACATAAAGCTGTTTCTTCTTAATTCTGAGATCCCACTCCGTGGTACTAAAACTTTAAACAGATGTACATAGTGCAATAGAGTCTGGATAAAAATACACAGACTTTAATAGACAATTACACTCACATTTAATAATTAAAAACAATGAATGTATCACCACAAGCTGGTGTTTCACCAACAATGCAATTCCCACAGTTCACCGGTCCCAGAAGCCTGTTAATCCCAGATGGAAATGGTCAGGATAAATCTTTCAGAGTCCTGGTGCAGGGTCACAGTGGTCCAATGGTGTATATAAAACTGCTCAAACGTGTTTTCGGTCATACAACCTTCATCAGAAGCATAAGTATCATCTAAAAATAGTCCCTTTATATACCCCTAACAATTACTTCTATCCAAAACACCTGAACTCTCAGGTGGAGCTCCGGCATTCCCCCGGAAGTGCGTCACTCCACGGTGACATTTGCGTTCCACCATCATATTCTCGGCACCAGACAGGAAGTGCATCACCCGGATGTGACGTTTGCGTTCCAGATCAAAGTTTTCACTTCCTGTTTGCGTTCCATAGCGCTGTTATACTCGTAGTGCATTTCTTTATGTCTGATGTTTTGTCCACTTTGTGTTTTGGATCATTAATTTCAGGGGACATATTGTAAAGTGCTTTGGCCATCCCGGAATCAGTTTGAAATACATAAAGATAAAAAATAAAAATATAAATATTTACAATTATAACATGTTTGCAACATAGACATTTTCGTCCTATTCACCTTTTCTGTATATGGAAAAGAAAAAGAAAAAAAGAAAAGAAGAGAGCATTATTAGGACTGTAAGAACCATTTAAGATCGAAATCGCTGTTCAAGCCATGTGGTATTAAGGTCCCTAATTTATAAATCCAATGCATTTTGGAT